>NW_024584658.1:0-1802 GCF_018398535.1 Haplochromis burtoni
TGACCCCCTATGAGCAAGCACTTTGGCAACAGTGGTATGAGGTAGAGTACAGGGTATGGCGACTTAGAGCTAAACAGGTACTAAATGACTCTACCCTTTCCGAAGGGCAGAAGCGCCGTGTTTTCCTCGATAGCTTGGCTAGCCCTGCTTTGAATGTGGCCCTTTCTATTGGGTCTCAAGCACCACCAAAAGACTATCTCGATGAGCTTGACAAGGCGTATGGCAATGTCACTGGAGGTGAAGAGCTGTATATCCAGTACCTAGAGACTCATCAGAATAGTGGAGAAAAGGCATCTGATTACTTACGCCGACTCCAGACGTTGCTGCAGGAGGTAGTTGACGGTAATGGCATACCTAGAAGTGATTTTGATGTTCAGCTACTAAAGCAGTTCCTCAGAGGTTGCTGGGATGACTCTCTAATTGTCACTCTGCATCTAAAAGAAATAGTGGGATCTGCACATCATGTTATTCCCACTTTCTCAGAGCTGCTTTTTAAAATCAGAACGCATGAGAAAGAGAGTCAGTTAAAAGAAATGCGCAGGAGACGTTACATGAGCGGCACCTCAACTAAAGTGCAGGCTCGAACACTCGTAGCCACAGATGACGGCAGGCATTCTGGCACACCTCCCACAGCGCTGGATGCTTGTACCAGAGAGCAACTGGAGGAAAGAATCAGGCAGCTAGAAGCAGAGCTAATGAACAGCTCATCTGCAGCAAATTCTCAGTGTCCCAAAAGTGATAAAACTAGGCAGAAGCTATCGCACAGAACCAAAATCCACAATCCAGCTCCACCAACTCCTGCTAGGCTACCTGGTGATCATAAAAGGGTTGGGAAATTTTGCTATAATTGTGGGGAGGATTCACATATGTTGCCACAATGTTCAAACCCAACCAATGCCATATTAGTGCAAAAGAAATTGTGTGAGAGGCACAGTGCTGGGCAGAGCCAGTGTTCAATGGCTCAGCGACAGAATAGTCCGCAGTCCAACTTGCCTTTAAACCAGTAGGAGCTCCTGCTGTGGAACGAGCAGGAGCTGATGGTCAGAGCAGTTCCAAGCCTTCAAGCCAGTGCATGTACGAAGCCCCAGCTCCAACGGTGCCCCCCCAGTTTCCTCAGGGTCTAATTGGGGAGCCTTGTGATGGTTTAGCATGGTTAGATCAAGTTCCGTGTCGGTGTTTAATTGACACCGGGTCCCAAGTGTCAATAATATCAGAGTCATTCTATTCTCGCTATCTTTCTCATAGAGAACTGTTCTCTATAAAAGAGGTACTGGACATCGAAGGTGCAGCTGGACAAAAGGTACCATATGTGGGGTACATTGAGGCTAAAGTTCAGTTCCCTGAAAGTGCTTGTGGCACAGACAAGTGTTTCAACATCTTAGCATTAGTTAGTCCAGATCAATCGTACAATGATAAGTTTTCTCTTCTTGTGGGCACAAATGTGTTAGGTCCCATGCTACAAGACTGTCAAAAAAAGGGTGGAGCAAAGTTCCTGCAGACGCTACCCATTGACACTAACTGGGTCATGGCATATACCGAATGTTTCAAGCAGGCTGACCGCCAAGCAGACGAGGTCAAAGTAGGGCTGCTCGATTATGGCAAAAATGATAATCACGATTATTTTCACTGAAATTGAGATCTCGATTATTTGACGATATTTATTTAACAATAACAATGTATTGAATAATGACTTTAAAGATTGTCAAAAAATAATATAAAATAGTGTGCAAATACTGATAATAGTGCAAATGTTTGCAATATAAAAAATAAATGAAAAATGTAAACATCTATGTTTAGTGAAC
>NW_024584658.1:2055-13804 GCF_018398535.1 Haplochromis burtoni
ATTTGCCACACGGAGCAGCGCGAGAGTAAAGCACGAGGGAGGGGCTAATAATCGGCTCAGTCATTTTTAATGATCGTTGAAAGCCCAGATCGTAATCGTGATTAAAATTCGATTAATTGAGCAGCCCTAGGTCAAAGCCCTCCGTGTTGCACTCTCCAGCAAGGTACCGGTGCATTTGAAACCAGGTGAGGTGTATACTTTGAAAGCCATCTGCCACACTAAACCTGGGAGCGATAAATTTCAGGCTCTTGTGTGTAGCTCGGAGGACACACCTACACCAGGGGGGTTTATCATCTATGACCAGATAGTTGATGTAAAACCTATGTCTCACTGTAAGTTTAAAGTTGCGGTCAAAAATGCCTCTCGGCGGGGCATCACACTGTATCCTGGAACAGCTATTGCTGAGTGCTCCCCCATTGATTGGGCAGTTCCTGTTGCACTCCCTGATCTGAACCCCCAGCCCGAAGATGCTCCTCTGCAGGCACAGTCCCTGCTAGCTTCTCATAGCGAGGACAGTAACCAATCTGCCGTGCTTCTTGGCCTTGATTTTGGGGACAGCCCGATATCACCACAATTCAAAGAGCACATACAGGCTAGAATTGTCAAAGAAGCATCAGATGCTTTCTCGAAACATGATCTTGACGTTGGTAGTGTGACGGGGGTCAGTCACCGCATTGAGTTAGAACCCCATGTCCCATTCAAAGAGCGGACAAGACGTGTTTCGCCCGCGGATTTCAATGATTTGAAAAGACACCTCCAAGACCTTTTGGCAACAGGCATTATAGAGGAGTCACATAGCCCCTATGCCTCTCCAGTAGTGCTTGTTAGGAAAAAGAATGGGGAACTGCGAATGGTTGTAGATTACCGGAGATTAAACAACCTCACCAAAAAGGACGCATACCCATTGCCTCGTATAGAGGAGACGTTCACTCTGCTCTCTGGTTCAAAATGGTTCACTGTTTTAGATCTCAAGAGCGGGTACTATCAACTTGAAGTTGAGCCATGTGATCGACCCAAGACAGCATTTACAACGCCGTTTGGAACATGGCAATTTCGGAGGATGCCTCAAGGCTTGACTAACTCCCCTGCCACGTTTCAACGGACCATGGAGAAAGTGATGGAGGGAATTAACCTCCAGGAGGTTGTTGCATTTCTAGATGACCTCATAATCTTCTCCAACTCACTGGAAGAGCATGAAGAGAGGGTGATGAAGGTCCTTAAGCGCATTGCTGAGTTTGGTCTGAAGTTATCCCCTTCTAAATGCAAGTTCTTCCAAACCTCCGTGAAATATCTGGGGCATGTAATATCTGCCCAGGGGATCCAGCCTGACCCAGACAAAATTACTGCTGTGAAAGACTGGCCATGCCCACAAACTGCCAAAGAGCTTCGGTCATTCCTAGGTTTCACGGGGTATTACAGGCGGTTTGTGAGGGATTATTCTTGCATTGTCAGGCCTCTCAATGACTTGTTAAAGGGAGAACTAGCCCCCAGGCATAAAGGCCAAAAACATTGGCCACGAACAAAGTCACCCTCACTTGGGGCAAAATGGACCCCTGCCTGCCAGGCTGCTTTTGACCTTATCGTTGAAAAACTGATTTCAGCACCTGTTCTGGCTTTCGCCAACTGGCAGCTCCCGTACGTAGTACACACAGATGCCAGTATGTCAGGCCTGGGAGCAGCGTTGTATCAGGTTCAAGACGGCCAGACTCGAGTAGTAGCTTATGCTAGTCGTGGCCTCTCCAAAAGCGAAAAGAATTACCCTGTACATAAATTAGAATTTCTCGCCCTCAAGTGGGCAGTAAGTGAGAAGTTCCATGATTATTTGTATGGGGCTAATTTCAAGGTGCTGACTGATAACAACCCTCTGACGTATGTGTTGACCAGTGCGAAGCTTGATGCTGCAAGTCACAGATGGCTTGCTTCGCTGTCGATTTACAACTTTGACATACACTACAAATCTGGCCAACATAACACTGATGCTGACGGGCTCTCTAGGAGGCCTCATGGACCCTCAGAGGAGGACGAGGAGTCCCTGGAGACAGACAGAAGAATCTCCAGCATGCTGGACTGTGCTAGCTTGTCCCCTGAGGAGTTTAAAGTTCTCGATGGGGAGGCAATGAGTACTGTGTGTAAGCGTCATAGTGTCAATGTCAACACGATCTTAGGTGAAGGCACACAGACAGTCGACACTGTAATCCCTGCCGTGGAAACACTCTTGTGCAATGACAGTGCGGTTCCTGATGACCTTGAGGATCCGGTCCCCCTACCTGGCCAGTCAGCCCTACCAGGAATGTCTATGGTGGACTGGTATCAGTTACAGAGAAATGACAGCTCTTTAGCCCGCATCATAGGCATTTTAGAGGCTGGGGATGAGACTTTTGACAGAAAGTCTGAGGAACCTGAGGTGGTTCTGTTTTTACGGGAGAAATCAAAGTTACTTCTAGTTGATGGGGTGCTATACCGTAGAGTTTTTGATCAAAAGGGGAAGGCCTTCCATCAACTTGTCATCCCTAATAGCCATCGAGAGAGAGCTTTCCAAGGTGTTCATGACGAGACAGGTCACATGGGTATTGAGAGAACCTTAGAACTGGCTAGAGCGAGGTTTTACTGGCCAAAAATGGCTAGCTACATTGAGAACAAATGTAAAACATGTGAGAGGTGTGTGAAACGAAAGGCACGAGTGCAGAAAGCCTCTAAACTTGTCAACATCAAAGTCAGTGGTCCCCTCGAGTTAGTGTGCATAGATTTTCTGACAATAGAACCCGATTCGAGAGACACCAGGAACATCCTAGTACTAACTGATCATTTTACAAAATATGCACAGGCATATCCCACGAGAGATCAGACAGCGAAAACGGTGTCCACAGTGTTATGGGAGAACTTCATCAGTCACTACGGGTTTCCTCGCAGAATCCATAGTGATCAAGGTGCTTGTTTTGAATCTGAAATAGTGGCAGAGCTTTGTAAACTAGCAGGGATTACAAAGTCCCGTACGACACCCTACCATCCACGTGGAAATCCAGTGGAAAGGTTCAACAGGACTCTGTTGGACCTCCTCGGAACTCTGGAGGATAAGAAAAAAGAGGAGTGGAGGAAGTATGTTCGCCCCCTTGTACATGCTTATAACTGTACAAAACATGACGCAACTGGAGAAGCGCCCTTCCTTCTGATGTTTGGTAGAGAGCCACGCCTTCCGATTGATCTCTGTTTTGGACATAGTCCACGTGGCCACAGCACCAGAACACATATTCAGTATGTACGAGAACTAAAGAGTAGGCTGAAGTATGCATATGACCTAGCCTCAAGAAATGCTGAGAAGAGACAATTGTTGAACAAAAGACGCTGGGATGCTAAGGTTACTGCCCTTCCATTGGAAGTGGGTGACAGAGTCCTGGTAAGGAATCTGAGCCTAAGAAAGAAACACAAAATCTCTGATAAGTGGGAGCCTATTGTGCACATCGTTGTTAAGCAGACGGATGAGTCTATCCCAGTTTATGTGATTAGGCCAGAGGATGCAGAGGGCAGAGAGCGAGTTCTGCATCGTGACATGCTTCTTCCCTGTGGGTTCTTACCGGTTAACCTGCAATGTGACAGTCAGGATGTGCTAACCAGTCCGGTTCAACCTCTCATGAGAGGGGATGCAGGGAGCAACACAGAAGAAACTCGGCTGGAGGAGGAGTTTGGGCAAGACGAGGAAATAAACTTTACATCCAGCCAATTTCCTGACAATGACTTGTTGGCGGATCAAAGGGATGTTCTGGGAGAACAGGAGGCGTCCCAGCCACAGTATCCTCTGAATCCTGGGGCACCTGAATTCATTGTAGATCTGACAGGATCGGAGACAGCAAACGATGAGGAGGTGCTCAGCCCAGCCCCAACATGTGGTAGGCCACAAAGGAGGAGAGTGCCACCGGCTTATCTCAGTGACTATCAGGTCGGCTACAAAGTCGATTGTAAGCATCACAGTTTCAATGCGCCGATGACACTTGCATTGCTCAATAACTTTTTCCTGTCATTACAACAACAGATTGCTGGGTTAGTGCAATCTCTGTCGGGTGATAGTGACGGGGACGTCACACTTTAAGCAGGGGTGGATGTAACCCAGTGTTAATTTGGTTATCTGATATTGTGTGATATTCAGTATATATGTATATACCTATATTGGGTGTTATAAAATGTTCTTCAATGATTTTGAGTTTTTTATTGCTATTGGTTTGCGGCTGCTTTACGACAGTCGACTGTGGTAGTACATCCTAGCGGGAGGGGCTATGAGCTCACGTGGCTTGTAGCTGTGCCAGAGAGCAAGCTTGGGTGAGCTAGCGGGGAATATCTCCTTCTGCAGTAGCCTTGAAAAGGATTATTGTTCGTTCTCCTGCCAGGTAAAAATCTGTTTCGTATGTATATTATACTATTCCATGTGTTATCATGTGTTTGCTATGATGTGATGTGTAGTGATGGTTATTAATGTGCTAATCGAGGCTAAGCTAGCAAGCTCGACGATTAGCCGCCATGCTAAGCGGACGTTGGTAGCCAAGTTCGTATGTCACTATGGGGCTATGAGCTCACGTGGCTTGTAGCTGTGCCAGAGAGCAAGCTTGGGTGAGCTAGCGGGGAATATCTCCTTATGCAGTAGCCTTGAAAAGGACTATTGTTCGTTCTCCTGCCAGACGCCTCGCTGCTGTGCTGCCTCGCTGCTGTGCTGCCTTACTACTACTGTGCTGCCTTACTGGTGCCATTAAAGGACAACCGGCCGCCATCCCTTCATCCATCCGGACCTTGAGTATTTGGACCGAAGTACTCACACACACGCCCGCACTCAGTGTCATACACTCTCTTTATTTTGCTGGCCAGCTAATACCATTGTTTTGTTTTGTTTTGTTTTGTTTGCATTCACAAAGACTATCCAAAGACATTTTGGTTATTGTCAAATAGACACTCTCTGATTACGGACTGAGGAGGTTGTGGTGTTACAACCCCAGGACTGAGAAAAAGGACTCTTTACATAATATATTCACTTGTCTCCTGGTTAGGAAAAGTGACTATTGATGGAAATATTTTTCTTCTTTTTGTCTTTATTTACATTGTATCCCAGAGAGGTTTTAAGTTGTTCAGGTTGAAACGTTTGCACTTAAAGTCGGTTAAGTTTCCTTTGATATATCAGTGTCAAGCTAATGTTTAAGAGGGTATGTTAAGGACAGATGTGCTCCAGTCCGTCAATCCTTTAAAGTGCTGGACACCGATGGTAAATTGCCATCAGACCCTAAATAAATTGTCCTCTGCTGTTATCCATATTGCTTCACTCATTCTTTGGTGAGTAGACGTATTGGTTACAACTAAGAGTAGTAGGAAAAAATTGGCGCCCGAACAGGGACTGGAGCGCATCATTAACTTTATCCTGAAGCACATGCACAGACATCTGTGAATTCATCTACTGCTTTGCAGAGAGAGACAATGGAGTTTTGTGACAGGTATGGTTTTGATCCAGAGTACACTGTTTTGTTAAAAGGGGCTAAAGCCGAGATTAAACTACAAGAGGTGCAAAGAGCATTTGCTTTGCTGGATCACGTGGTCAAAATTCAACAAATAGATAGTCTCCCTAACACTATTTTGTGTCAGTTCACTGAGTCCATTACCCCAATGCTCATAGATGGAGAACATTCAGCAGATGGGGAGTGTTGGGAGGTTATTCAGATAGATGAGTACTGTCCTCAGGGACCTGACAGTTTTCACCTGGCGCATGATGTGGTCCCCCTCGCTCGAGCAATTGATGATGTGACTGCTAGTTTCAGAGAACAAGTAAACGAACTGGCATTAGCATATAATGTGAGCCCCATGACTTTAAATCAGGCTGCAGTGAGCCACATGTGTGGGAAAAATGATACATATAAGGGGTTAGCTACCTCAACTCCTGCCTTGGGAGTTAAAACTCAGTCCACACCCGGTCCCAGGTCAACTGCCGCCTGTGATGATGGCCATGTGCCCAAGGCTAAACAGGCACTTGATGCGGACTCCCTGCTTGTTGATCCTTTGCCAGCGGAGGTTCAGAGAGTCATTGTGGAGCACATTGTAAAACATGACTCGCCCATGCACACTCCCTCTGGTTTTGAGCTCCGCTCATTTTCAGGAAACTCTCCAAAACCCCCTAATGAGGTAGAGTACAGGGTATGGCGACTTAGAGCTAAACAGGTACTAAATGACTCTACCCTTTCCGAAGGGCAGCAGCGCCGTGGTTTCCTCGATAGCTTGGCTAGCCCTGCTTTGAATGTAGCCCTTTCTATTGGGTCTCAAGCACCACCAAAAGACTATCTTGATGAGCTTGACAAGGCTTATGGCAATGTCACTGGAGGTGAAGAGCTGTATATCCAGTACCTAGAGACTCATCAGAATAGTGGAGAAAAGGCATCTGATTACTTGCGCCGACTCCAGACGTTGCTGCAGGAGGTAGTTGACGGTAACGGCAGGCCTTCTGGCACCCTCCCACAGCACTGGATGCTTGTACCAGAGGGCAACTGGAGAAAAAGAAAAAAAAAAAAGAAGAGGAGTGGAGGAAGTATGTTCGCCCCCTTGTACATGCTTATAACTGTACAAAACATGACGCAACTGGAGAAGCGCCCTTCCTTCTGATGTTTGGTAGAGAGCCATGGCTGCCGATGACACTTGCATTGTTCAATAACTTTTTCCTGTCATTACAACAACAGATTGCTGGGTTAGTGCAATCTCTGTCGGGTGATAGTGACGGGACGTCACACTTTAAGCAGGGGTGTATGTAACCCAGTGTTAATTTGGTTATCTGACATTGTGTGATATTCAGTATATATGTATATATCTATATTGGGTGTTATAAAATGTTCTTCAATGATTTTGAGGTTTTTTTTATATTGCTATGGGTTTGCGGCTGCTTTACGACAGTCGACTGTAGTGGTACATCCTAGCGGGAGGGGCTATGAGCTCACGTGGCTTGTAGCTGTGCCAGAGAGCAAGCTTGGGTGAGCTAGCGGGGAATATCTCCTTATGCAGTAGCCTTGAAAAGGATTATTGTTCGTTCTCCTGCCAGGTAAAAATCTGTTTCGTATGTATATTATACTATTCCATGTGTTATCATGTGTTTGCTATGATGTGATGTGTAGTGATGGTTATTAATGTGCTAATCGCTAATCGAGGCTAAGCTAGCAAGCTCGACGATTAGCCGCCATGCTAAGCGGACGTTGGTAGCCAAGTTCGTATGTCACTATGGGGCTATGAGCTCACGTGGCTTGTAGCTGTGCCAGAGAGCAAGCTTGGGTGAGCTAGCGGGGAATATCTCCTTATGCAGTAGCCTTGAAAAGGATTATTGTTCGTTCTCCTGCCAGACGCCTCGCTGCTGTGCTGCCTCGCTGCTGTGCCGCCTCGCTGCTGTGCCATTAAAGGACAAGCGGCCGCCATCCCTTCATCCATCCGGACCTTGATTATTTGGACCGAAGTACTCACACACACGCCCGCACTCAGTGCCATACAGTCTCTTTATTTTGCTGGCCAGCTAATACCATTGTTTTTTTTGTTTTGTTTTGTTTGCATTCATAAAGACTATCCAAAGACATTTTGGTTATTGTCAAATAGACACTCTCTGATTACGGACTGAGGAGGTTGTGGTGTTACAACCCCAGGACTGAGAAGGACTCTTTACATAATATATTCACTTGTCTCCTGGTTAGGAGAAGTGACTATTGATGGAAATATTTTTCTTCTTGTCTTTATTTACATTGTATCCCAAAGAAGTTTTAAGTTGTTCAGGTTGAAACATTTGCACTTAAAGTCTGTTAAGTTTCCTTTGATGTATCAGTGTCAAGCTGATGTTTAAGAGGGTATGTTAAGGACAGATGTGCTCCAGTCCATCCAATCCTTTAAAGTGCTGGACACCGATGGTAAATTGCCATCAGACCCTAAATAAATTGTCCTCTGCTGTTATCCATATTGCTTCACTCATTCTTTGGTGAGTAGACGTATTGGTTACACTTTCACCGAAGGTTTTGATGGGAGAGCCATTAGCCGCTGTTAGCAATGGCCCGCAGCCCTCAGCTAGCCTGTCCGAGCCAGCCGGGGGAAGAAGGCTCTTCTGTGAGCCGGAGTCCACCAGGAAATGCCTCCCCGAGCGTGAGTCCTCTAAGAAAAGCAGCCTTTCCTTGTTGCCAGCGGTCGCGGCTGCTACAGAGCGCTGACATGCCCGTTTCCCTGGGTCTGGAAACTGCAAGGCGGGAGACAGCGCCGTGCCTTCGCTCCAAAACGCTGGTGATAAAAACAAAGCCCCTTTCCGCGGTGCCGCCGTGCAGCGATTCCGGCCACCGTGGACGAGTCGGAGGGCCCCTGGAGCATCGGTGAGGGGGCGGGGGAAAACGCTGGTGAGTCCTGAACAATCGCCTGGACGCCGAAAGTCCTGGTAGCCAGGAGGATGCGATCCGCCTCTTCCGCAAGGGAGCGGTAATCCTTCGTGGCCAATAGCGGGGAGTTGGCAAGGCCAGCGCGCACTGGAGCCGGCTCGCGTCGTTCACGTCAAAGACCCGGCTCTAAGACCCATTTCGTTCGCGAACGACCCATCACTACTCTTCAGCTTTGTTGCCTCTTTTCGGCACACCTACCTATCCCACTCATCCACTTTATCTGCTCATGGCAGATTTACCCACACTGAGCACTCCTTGGATTAAGGTAAATTGAAGCAGGTGATTATAAAAAAGACACACAGTCTTATCATCTTATCCTTGTGCAACACCTAAAAGCACTCTGTTCATTTGTTTGCTAGATTAGCCGCTAGCATACACACACTGTGTTAGAGGCTTGTTGCTACCTAGTTAGCGATGCTACACACCTGTTACTGTGTATTTTTCAATGATTCAGCACTCCTTGGATTTTTAGACAGTAATGAGATCATGTGCACACTCCACAGAGGTCCAGAGTCCAAATGTGACCTCTAGCACCAAACGCTTGCTGCAGTTGTTGGTGTCAGAGGTGACACACAAGGTATCAGGTTTTCTGTGCGATTACCTTTCACTTTTTCATCTTTTACAAATATCAGCCTAAATTTCTAGATTAGGAAGTCAGACCATCTTTGATGGAGTAATAAATAAAAACAATGTTTCTGGACAGATTCTTGAGATGCCGTATAAAGGAAATGACCTCAGCATGCTCATATTCCTGCCTAATGACATAGAAGATGATACCACAGGCTTGGAAAAGGTAAGATGCACTTACCAGTACTTTAATGTCCAGTTTCAATCAGACAAGCTAGTGACACTGTATCCACACAGCTGGAGAAGGAGCTGACCTATCAGAACTTTGTGGACTGGACTCGCCCAGACATGATGAGCCCCAACGAGGTTGATGTCAAGCTCCCTCGATTTAAGATGGAGGAGAAGTATGACTTGGAGAAAATCCTGACCAACATGGGAATGGAGAACGCTTTTGACATCTACAAGAGAGACTTCTCTGGTGAGAAATATTGCACCAATGAGACACACTGAATCAATTATACAGTTATATTGAGAGCACAAAAACTGCAAAACATCATCTGGTAAAGAATAAAACACAACTGATTTCTGGGCTCTTCATCTACTAGGAATGTCTCCAGCAAATGACCTGATAGTGTCCAAAGTTGTCCACAAGGCTTTGGTGGATGTAAATGAAGAAGGAGCTGAGGCTGCTGCTGCCACTGGGGTTGACATGGAAGTCCGCTCTATAACGATTCCCGCTGAGTTTGTTGCCGACCATCCCTTCATCTTCTTCATCCGACATAAACCCACCAAGAGCATTCTCTTTGTGGGCCGGTACTGCTCACCCGAGTAAACACGAGCTGACATGACATGAATTAAACATAAAACATTATATACAGTATAAGATTTTGTAAGGTAAACCTAGTTCATACAAATGAAGTAAAGAAAAGTTATTAAAACAAAACGTGCCTTGCTGTTTATTCTTTCAGTGTCCCACAGTAGCACATTTCCTGCTAGGAAAATGTCAGAAGTCACATCATTTCTGTAAATTGGGAAGTAACTGTAATACATCAAGTCACCTCTGTCTCTTGTTACCAGGACTTTTTAAAATGAATGGTGCAACATGGAAAGAGGCCGTACACAAGAGTTTAGCTTTGAGCTCAATATGCGATGATCCTTTCAGCCATGACATCTCTGACATGGGAAACCAGGGAATTTGATTAGAAGATGGTGAAGGATTTTCTTTTCAGTTAGAAACTGGATTTGTGTAACATGGTGGTGAAAAGCCCCCAAAGAAAGCAGCATATGATCAGTCGCTATATTGCATTTAATACAAACGTCCTTCGTGTATCCTTTGAATACAGAACAGATCATTTCTGATATCTATGAGTAAACCCAACGAGCACGTGTCCCAAAAGACCCCACAGTGTTTTTATCTGGCTTTTCCCTGACAGTTAGTGGACACTGACAGATGTGTGCTGAATATGAAAGGAAACAAAAGAACTAAAGAAGGTTTGCAGGGTTAAAAACAAGAACTACATGAAGGTTGTTTCATCCTGCTGTAACTTATGACAGAAGCATCTTTTGTTTGTTTTTTATTTATTTACACAAAGACAGATGTTGAAATAACAGGAGTAACAGTTTCATTCAATTGAAATCGGTCCAATAGTCTATAGTGAAATTATTGTTTTTCATTAGTTGGCAAAAGATGGGGGTTGTTGACTGCAATTCAGTGAATGCAACAGGGGAGGACGCCAGTTTGGATGGAGGGGAATCAGCAGGACAGATGAGATTTTGTTTAGGAGTCGAGTAGTTGTGTGAATGAGGAGAGGAGAGCACATTAGACTGCTGAGAGACGGGGAGGTAGTCAAGCACTGACCACATGTCTTCTTGGATTTCAGCAAAACAGATGGGCTCATCTCGGTCTTGAAATAATTCAACTCGGGGTTGAACTGATGCAGTTTGAGAGGCATCTACAGGAGAGGCAGGGGTGGGTGAGGGCTGCTGAGACTGCGCAGTGATGGGGAGGGGGTCGAGCTCTTCCAGCACTGACAGCAGTTCTTCCTCACTGTCTGCGACAAAGGCTTCCTCTGTCTGGAACTGAAGGGCTGCAACAGGGGAGTCCAATGAGGTGTCCTCAGGGAAATTCATGTGAGAGGCAGGGGAGACCTGATTTTCTTGACAGAGAGGTGTGTAGGGTGATGCCTGTGTGTTTGGCAGTTGCAAACACACTGGCTGCTGGCGAGGCACGCTGCTGTCATCTGGCTTTGTCTGTGGCTGCTCATGTGGCTCTGTCAGAAATGAATGAGAAGAAGAAGATGGCTGTGACTCAGCTGGCCTCATACGCAAGTTGTTGGCTTGTTGAGCTTCTTCTTCATGTACAGATGCAGATTCTGCAACGCAAACAAAAATACATTAAGTCTTCTTTTTTCAACACATTTTGTCTCGTTTTCATCACATTTCTTATGTCAGATGCTGTGATACCAAGAAATCTTCTTTCACCTTTTCTAAGTCTGATTCTCTTCCTCTTCTTGCCCTGAAAACAAACACAGAGTTTTCATTAGCTGATACAAACTCTGTGCAGTGACTGTTTCATCATTCAGTGCAGTGATGCACACATGTAGGAACTGCATGTTGGCACTTTGGACATACATAGTTTTCTTTGGTCGACCAGGCTGGATGCTCTTTGGCATGATTCTGTCTTTCTGTTTCAGCCTGCTTGAAATATCTGGCTTTCTGGTCGTTTGAAAGCGACTTCCACTGTGGACAGAAGATCATAAGAACACACT
>NW_024584659.1:0-2080 GCF_018398535.1 Haplochromis burtoni
GATAACGTGAGAAAATTGTGAAGGATTAAAATATTCCAAGAGCTCAAATTACTTCATCAAAACATGTTTAAGTCACATTTTATCAACACAAATTGCACAGGTTTATTGAACATGAATAAATTGTGTTAATTTAACTCAATTGTTTAAGTTGCTGCCAAAGCAAAACATCTGTGTGCAATAAATGTCCACCATTGAATTAAGTAAATCCAACAACATATTTTTTTCAGTGTGCAGTATGACTCAAAATCCCTGAAATGTTTCTATCAACGCACTTCAGGCAGTTTGTCCAAGTAGAGTTACCTTTGCACACGTGCAGATGTGCAGTACATCTGTTAGTGACGGGCAGCTGAACCAATCAGCTCAATATGGAAGATGATAAATACACATTGACATCTTGATGGAAAGTTTGAGTATTAAAAAAATAACAAGACGGACCAGCCGACCAACATGAAGTATTATGCACATTTTCTTTTCACTGAAGAACTTCCAGCTTAACATATCACAATAATGCAAAGCACTGATGACACAACTGCCAAGTGGACAAACTGCAGACCTGTTAATATTGTTAATTAATAACATAGTTTTGGTTCCTCGTTTCAAAGACTTGAAGAAGAGTGACAGAGTGTGTTAGACTGCTGCATGATCAGTGCCACCTCGACAGACTTGTGAAGAAAATGATTGTTTTACAGATGGGCTCAGATTCAGGATCAGCTGAGGAGTTTGTGGCTGACAGAATCCTGCACGTACAGAGCAGAGCCCATCATTAGCATGCAGGACTGTCCCTTGGGGGGTCGGCTCATTAAGGAGGTTAATCAATGTTTACAGAGTCGTTCAATAAACATGTTAAGTGTGTAAATTTGCCCTTTTCTCTCAAGTCTGTTTGCTCATGAAATGAAATTTGATTAGTTTACATTAAAAATTATATTTAATCGTGATTAATCCAAATTAATCCACAGTAACCCTGTAATGAATCTGATTAAACATTTTCATTAACAGCAGTAATTTAGATTATAAATTATTATATATATTATTATATATTAGTGCATACTTACCTTTTAGTATATATGTTTGTTACAAAGTTGTATTTACAGGAGAGAAACTGAGTTAAAAGACTGAAGAAAACTATTCAAAGTCTCTTTGAATTGAAGCGTTTAACATTCTTTGTGTTTATTCTGCATTTACTTCATTATATGGTGTAAACGTCTGTTACATGCTTAAATATAAAGTTGAAAAATTTAATTGCAGCTATTGATCAAGTAACTGTGATTAATCACGATTAATGACAGAAAATTGTGTCATTAATTAGTCATTTTTTAATCTACTGACAGCACTAGTGTTTACTCTTGTGCCTCCAACTGTTTTACGCCCTTTCAACACCTTCGTGATCAAAAATGTACACGCACAAAATCTACAATAAAATCCTCATGCAGCAATAGGACAGACACACAATCCACTGATCTCTTTGTCTCAAACACACACACGTGTATTCCCAACCTCGATTTGTTCATATTTCATTTGCTGTGTTTTTATCTTCAGCGTTTTCAGTGTTGGTGCATTTTACACCAAAAATGTTTCTATTGATGAATCAGATTGATTTGAATGTGTTTCACACACATCCATACAAATCACTCCCTGGTGGTCACATGACTTTATAACATAACAGGAGTCATGTGACAAGAGTTTCATGCTATGACCTAAAATGTCAAAAATGGTTGAATGTGGTAGAGTAAAAATGTGAGATATCAACTACTTTTCTTCAATATCAAATGTTTGCAGGGACTGACAGGTGGTGGACGGCCGCTCTGATCACTTCCTGTTTGCTGAAGTGGGTTTTCAGTTGTTTGCAAACCAAAGGCTTGTTTTAAAAGACAGTTTAAATGGGACTGAGGGAATGACATGTTTGCACTGCAGTTTATATCCAACAACATCAAGCATTTAAATCAAAGAGTTCATGTTACTAACAGCTCACCTCTCTGCGGCAGACAGAGGCTGGATTTTAAAATCAATGATGGCACCTTTAGACGCGTCACTCTGTAAGGACACAGAGCTGGGTCCAGGTTCAGGTTCATGTTTGCGTTTA
>NW_024584659.1:2105-13774 GCF_018398535.1 Haplochromis burtoni
CTGGTTCCTGTGAAAAACCATCATGGACATTTAAACAATTCCTGCAGCATCACGTGGCACAAACACTTTGTGTTCCTGTCATCTGCAAGCAACAGGAAGTTAATTAATAACAGCGGGATGGAGACGTGACTGTGAGGTGTAAACCAGATAAACTGACAGTTACAGCTGAGCCTGTGTGTCCTTGGAGACACTGCTCTGCTACAGAGATGCATTTTAGAAACCAGGAAACATCAAGATCAGTTTAAATCAAGAGTTCATGTTGCTAACAGCTCACCTCTCTGCAGCAGACACAGGCTGGGATTTAAAATTAATGGGAAGATCTTTAGACCGGTCACTCTGTAAGGACACAGAGCTGGGTGGAGGTCCAGGTTTGAGTCTCTGATGGATCCTGAAAAAGTTATAAATCTTCAGTAAAATTCTCATCACATATCAGCTGATATTATTGGTGTTAGCTTACCTTTTCTCAGCTGACTGTCTTTGCTCAAATCTCTTAATGACATCTTTGACTGAGTACTTTAAGGACACAGAGCTGGGTGGAGGTCCAGGCTGGTTCCTGTGAATAATGATGGAGCAGTGATGTGAGTGCTGAGCTGTGACATGGAGAAGAGTCATGGACAGTTAGAGATGGTCATCTCACCTCTGAGCTTTGGTCTGGCTCTCATGTTCCCCACACAGAGTGCTTTTAGAGGGAGGGACTCCCTCCTCTCTGTCCTCACACTGATCCATGCTGCTCAATTCAGCTCACACACACTTTCTACCTGCAGAGGAAACACAAATCATTCATGTGCACATCAACTGAGAGCTGCAGAGGTCGTGTCTGATGTGTTGGACTAACATCCATCTGAGACGCAGCTTTCATCAGTTCACTACAAAAAGTGTCACAGAGCCCAGTTCAGCCTCCAAATCCTCCATTACTGTAGTCCTACAAAGCAGCAGGTCAAACATGGCTGCAGAGAGCAGCTTTATGTCAGTAACCATGTCCAGGACCGAGCTGACTGCTTACAGAGTTCATACTCTAACTGCTAGCTAAGCTAACTCATGTTAAAGGTCAAAGAAATGAGGTGATGCTGCTGGGAGTTACGTCACAGACTAGCAGAATTTAGTTATTCAGCATAATATTTAATCCTTATTATCTGCTCCTCTCACCTCTGTTTACATCTGAAAACAAGAAAATTTAGCCAACAGATTATTGACTTTATTTATTTATTAACCGTGCTGACACCTGCTGGCAGAAAATATTACGCCCCTCCCGTGTTTTAAATGCACTTTAGAACAGCACACAGCAACACCAAATAAGAGAGGTATGGGGTCTTCACACACCCCCATTCTCTGTTCGCCATCGGGGCAGGGGGCTGGGAGGAGGAGTTGGCCATCTCGTTGAGGTCTGGGATGCTTGGCCTCCCTGCTACTGCAGGACCAGGTCTGCGTGTCTCCACCCCAGGAAAAAGGGCAACATCTCCTGGGTCTAGAGGCAGATTGGGCCTCTGGGGGCGAAGGTACATGGACCTGGGGGATAGAGTATGTTTGGGGAGTGTGTGGCACTGTTCATTTCTGTTTGTCTCCACATTGGGCATTGTATATGTGTGCATGAGGGTGGGAATGCATGCTTGTATCTGTGTTTGCCTGTTTGTCTATGTCTGTGTATCAGGTCGGGTCTTAGACTCCACCTCTCTGGGAACATCTCAGGCACTCCCAGGTGTGGGGCCCTATCTCCCCCCACCACACTCCCTGCTGGTGGCTGATGCCCTCTTCCGTCGGTGCCTTGGTGGTTCTCAGCATCCTGGGCTGCTGGCTTGACAGGGCCTGGCACCCGTGGCTCGGTTGGGCCCCTTCCCAGGGGTGGGGGTCCCTCCATCCTCCCTGGCATGGCTAGCTGCCGGCAGAGCCAGCGGGCACGTAACCACAGCTCCCTGTGGCTTCTGCACCGTGGCTGCTGGGTGACCCCTAAGCTCTTGTCAGCTCTTTCTGGGAGGGTGGCGCAGCTGCCCCTCTGGTGGTCCTCCTTGGGCTCTCGTGCTCTGGATTTCTGGGGCCCTGGGGGGCCTATGGTTCCCCACACCCTCTAGTAGATAGCTTTACTGAGAAACCGTTTGAATACAAGCGCGCTCATCCACACAGGTGTGGGCACACAGACACAAACTATACCTTTCTTGGCTGCGACCTCAGAGCATATTGTGTGCTGTCGGTCTTGCGTGTTGCCCAATAACATTTCATATTTAGTATTACTTTAGTACATTTAGTTTCTTATACTTATGAAGGTTGTTGCTGTGGTCTCCGTACTGAGTTGCTCTCTTTTTGCTTGTTTTCTTTTTTTTCTTTCAACAGGTGATCCAGCAGATTTTTTATTCTTTGCCTTCCCTTCTCACCTGTCCTCTCTTCCCTTTGGTTTTCTTTCTCTCTCTCCTTTTCTTCTTTCTCTTCCTCCCCAGTCATGTCTGTCCCGTTTTGTAAAACTGTAAAATAAATAAATTCATAATATAATAAATAGGTCAATCAATGTGACCAATATGGCAAGGCCATGAATGATCCACTTGGTATAAATAAATCCGTTGGCATCTTTCTTGGCCTTCAGACAAGTAATTCTGATGGCTACAGATCAAACGGAAAACAAAAAACCCCACCAATTATTCAACAGCTTTACTTCCTGATCTAGGATTCAAAGAGGATCAGCAGAGTTAACGTGCTGCAGAGTTGGACAGCTGCAGTCAGAGAAACAGATGCAGAGACAGAGGAACATTGTGTGACTGAAGAAGATTCAGCTTTCTTCTTCAAACTCTGTACAGACACAGGAGACAGCAGCATCATGTGGTGCTTTCATGTTCCTGTTAAACACAGTTACAGTTTTAATAGGATGGTTTACTGAAACTGTTTGAAAACACATCTTTGTTACCAGCTACCTGCTTGGTACTTTTTTCTGTACTGTGTGTGTCATTGAAAGTCAGATCTGAAGTTCTTTTATTTTGGGACTAAACAGGTTGGACAGGAAATCAGAATCAGACCAATCAGACACAAACCTGAAGACCCACAGAGCTGAAAGCAAAGCTGTGTCTGTACATCTGCCTGTTTAAGCACAGGAAGTAGTTTCTAGTTTCATCTAGTTTGTCAACTTCCTGTGTGTGTTCATGTGACTGTTAGTGACTGAGAGAGGTGTTAAAAACAGGAAGTGGGGTTGCTAAGCGGTTGCACAGACTGGGATGAGGACCTTTGGCCTGAGCAGGAAGAACAGCCTGAGGTTTCTATGGTTTATAATCCGGAGAAACTCTGCCTGTGTAAAAATAACAGCATTATCTGCACACAGCTGGTTATTGATGTTCTGACAGACATTTGGTAAATCATGAATGTAAAGAGAAAAGAAAATTGGTCCCAGTATGGAACCTCAGGGTACTCCAACTTTACAATGAAGGCAAGGAGATTTAATACAGAGTCCATTTGAAAACATGCAAACTGAATCATAACAGAGTCTTTTTTTCCTTCAAACATTCAGGACAACAAACGTATCTGTAAAAAGCAGCTGAAACTTCCAGAAACTGAAGAAAAACAACACTCAACTCAAAGCTTCAAGAAACTAAACTATGAACCCTGAGTCTGTTGCCATCTTTTATACAGACTATAGATCATCTACAGTGGAAATAAGTATTTACACCTGCTTAGAGACATTTAATGTTAACCAACACACACACAATCCTTAAAAAGAGGAAGAGTTTTTAACACTCGGCCTCGTTGGTCCAGCGGTGAGTCCGTTACCGTGAGCTATGGATTCAGGATATACAGATTTGTGCTGTTTGTGCTGGAACTAAGCTGCACACAGCTGATGTTAGCCAGGAAAACATTACACACTGCTTCACTTACCTTCACATGGAGACGATCAGCATCTGTCACAAACACCAAGTTCAGGAAAGAGGAACTTTGAAGAGGAAGGAAACACCCAGAGAGGCGTCCACAGACCAACATCCCAGCTGTGGTGTGTGGTAACTTCTGAGGAAAGGCAAACTGTGATGATGCTCACCCCGCCCCCAATACACTCACAAAAATATACATCCTGCTCTACTATTGAGCAATTTATCAAGAAAGTGGATCTGACTAAAACAGCATTAGTGCTGCCTGTCTGCTCTCTACATGTACGTCTTCACCTTCCCCTAACTCGTTTGGCTCTCGGCGAAGGCAGTCGCACTTTTTCTCCTCTCCTCCTTCCCCTTATCTTCCCTGCTTAGCCTCTTGTGTCCTTGTCTTGTCTCGTGTGCATTACTTTCCCTGGAACAGTCTCTCACAGTCTGTTCTCTAAAACCTAAAAGAATTATGGATTTGATCAACTGGTCTCTGAATGCTATTGACACCCTTTTCTCAACGAGAAGTCTGGGCTCGGGAGACGAGTGCCCTGAGGGACTTTCCCTGCCGGATACACGATGGACGGGTGGCAGAAATGGAGGATCGTGTGCCTGGCGGGACTGCAACAGGAATCGCAGCAGGTTTAGCTGTGCAACATGTCAGAAATTCACCTGTACCAAATGCAGGGATGATGGACACTGGATCTGCAAACGCTGTAAAGTCTGAAACACTTTGAAATAAAACAGACTTGTGTATCCATATATTGTGAATGTGTGTCTTTTATATGTAGGTTGTAAAACAGAGGTTTTGTCACGGTCTGGCTGGCAGACCGTGGGGATGTGGGGAAAGGAGGACCCAAAACGCAGACTCTGCGATGCAAACAGTGCTCTTTATTTACAGTGAAAAGCTGTAAACACAATAACTCCTCGTTGCTCCCTCGAACCCCGTGTGCGCGCTTCCCATGGCTCGTGCTCCCCGCTGTTGTGTTTCCGCACTCCGCGTGCGTGCTGCCTTTCTGGACCACTCTTCCTCCTGCAGGGAAACCATAGAGCAGCCGTCAACACTAACCCTCGGCGGGCATATACGACACAGCACAGACATAATGCTGACACACTGACTTGGTACAATAACTCAATGATCCCGCACCGGTGGGAGCTCCAACTCTCTCCTAAGTAGCTCCCCCGACGAGCCCTGATCACCAACAGGTGTGGCAGGAACTTCAGGTGTGGCCAGTCCTTCCGCAGGGCCACACCCATCAGGCCTGCAGGTGGCTGTGCTCCATCCTCCAGCCACACCCGCAGACATACACACCCACACCCTGCCTATACATACGAGTGGGACACAGACTTGTGCAGAAAAACACACACATCACCAAATAATAATAATAATACAACAACAACAGTCAAAACTGCTCACGGACCCCGAGTCCTCCAGAGAACAACAATGATGCTCAATTCGGTCTAATCCCAAAAAGGTTGATTCTGTTCATCTGGACGTTTTCAGTGAGAAACGTTTGCTCATCATCAGGTGACTTCTTCAGTCTCAGCTGACTGCAGCTTTACAATCTTACAACAGACATTTGTACATGACTGAAAGCAGCAGCACCTGATATATATGATACTAATATAATACATATACATATATAATCCATACTAATGATGAAGGAACTGAGCTCACAGTCCATTGTTCATTCAGTGAACTACTCAGTTTATTTTGGGCCTCAGAAATGCTCACTCTGTTTGTACATCACTGTCAGCAATAGACTCATTCTGCTGTGTGGACAGGAACACATGTGACATCACTTCCTGTTTGTTTGTGACTGAAGAGGAAGAAGTTTACAAGGAATCATTTAGAAGAGTTTCAAACATCAACTGATTGAATCCATGAATCTGAAAACGTGTTTGTGAGTGAAAGAGACAGACATGTACAGACTGAACTATAACAGTTGTCATGGTTCGGATTTTGAGGAAGAGACTACGACTGGGATATAGTTTGGGTCAGCACAGATCATTTATTAAAACACACATTACAGTGTGGGAAGAGCCGGACTTCTTCTTCGTTTGCACAAAGACAGAAAGCTTTATAGTCATTATGACGTCACACAGTTAGACCTTACTGGCAATGATAACAGTTCCTCGCACTCAAAAAGTTCTCCTTATATGGACATCAACTGCTACTTTAGAGAAAAACAAGTGTGTATTACATTGTGCACTTTGTGATAGTGTAGCTCTCAGAGAGACTGTCCTAAGACGACCTTTCTGTTCTTATTAAGTGTGTATGTGAACGTGCGTGTTTTACATAACTCTGTATGTGCATGTTTGTGTAAGCCTGCAAGTGACTGCAGGAGGCCCAACTGGACCCTCTAGCTCGAGAGGTGCTTTCGCCACATGATAGAGTATTACATCTAGAATGGGTTTTATCCTACGTGCTCTGAAATAAACAATAAATGATACATGATAAACTGAAGATAAGTAATACAGACTAATGAAGTAATGATGAAATAATGACAGTGCCTGTAAATGATAACCAAGTAACAGTAAAATAACAGGTTTTCTCGATAGTTACTTTTTGTGAACATTTGTTGCAGCATTTAAAAATACATCATTTATTTTCAAACTTTTATTTGATTTAGAGCATCATATTTGACCAACGTAAATGTTTTAATTTCATATAAAATAACTGAAACAGTGAACTAAATATCTGAAATCTTTCCTTCCTTAAAAGTTATAATCCTACTTAAGTTATAGTGCAAACGCTTAAGCAACAAATATACTTGATGCTAATTAATTAATATTTCCCTTTGATGTTGCAACTATGCGGTCACTTCTGTCTTTAAACAAAATAATATTTTCCAGTTACAGAAATCATAAAGTCCAAACTAAAGTGCTACTGTTGCTATATGCATTTTATATAAATCATGGATGATGGTCCTGACATGAAGGAAGAGAAAGTTACAGGTTGCATCCTTTGACTTTGTCTCCGTGCCTTTGGGCGATTTTCAGAAGGACAGATGTTTCTGTTCAATTCTTAAATCAATTTTTTCAAACACAAACACTATTTTAAAGCTTCTAGAGAGTAAAATATTCATGATAATTATAATAACAATAATAAAAACAAAAGCTCTCAGATCCATCAAACCAAGCAGCAGAAAGAACAATAACTGAAGAGAAAACTTTAACCTTGTAGACTTCATTATGTTCCAGCTGCTCTACAGACGCTGTGACCTCGAACTTAAGCAGGTCGTAAAGTATGTGCAGCTCAATAACTTCATAATCAGACCCTGTGGTATTTAGGCAGCAGAACAACTAAGAATAACAACTACAAATAATGTTTTTAGGTTTCTGTTGTACTGCAAGGTTCTGTACAGGAGAACCAAACCAAGAGCAAATATTACGTCTCATTTACACCTGAGCACGAAGAGCCATCAACATTTAGCAAATTGAATCATCTTTGTTTAGATGCAAGAAGAATCATATAGAAATGAAAAAGTAGAAATAGAAATCCAGAGCAAAGATATCCTCTAATTCAGCGTAGCACATGTGCAGCTGCTGCGATTCACGTAAGCATTCGGCTCGTCGCTGTTGCAGATTTTTCTCTCGCTGTTCTGGCTCACAGCGCTGCAAACACAAAAATAAATATCCCCAAAGGTGTGAAAGGGAGCTAATTAGTAAGAGTATTGTTACTCTCCGCAGGAGTAGTCCAGCAGTAGAAATCAGTCCAATAACAAGGTGTGTAACATCTAGCAGGGTGACAGAAAAACCCAGGGTAACTTCTAAGGACCTCAACGTCTCTCTCACATTGTGTTTTTTAAACATGCTTCCATTTGTCACTTCAGTCTTTACTCTGAAATACAGGAAGAGAAATCATGGCTGAAACAATTTCTCATGAAACCAGGGGTGTGGTCCAACAGTCAGTTTGGTGAGGAAGGTTCCTAACTGAGAGAAGTGACCCAGAAGTATCTGTGTAGCAGCCACAATGAATCCAGATCATGAGCTTTATTAACTGATCAAAGTCTCTTCTTTCATCTTCTGTATCATTCAGTTTGCATTGGTAATGCCCATTATTGTAATGCTTTTTTAAGACCAGCAAAACTTTAATGTGATTCAACCAGTAGGTCGAATGACTTGATAATAAAAATATTTGTTTGATGCTTTGCATTGAGGCGCATTGTTGAATTTGCAGGGACACAATAACCACAGATCAATTGTTCAAACGACTACAGTAGGAAGCCATGTTATGAATAATAAACAAATAATAATACTACTACTAATAATAATAATGTTAATTTAAGTAATTGTTTTCGACTGAACATCACACATAATGTAACAAGCAGTAAATTCAGGTTAAGTGCATTATCAGCATTTGGAGGAGTTCCTTATCCTTCTCTTTACTGCTCACCTCCGACAAAGTGTTCACACAGTTTGCTAGCCTCTTTCAGCCTGCTAGCTACGCTAACAAGTCCACTGCCTGCACATGACTCAGTCACATGACAGGCAGCAGAGATAGCTGCTCTGCTAGCTAAGCTAACTCATGTTAAAGGTCAAAGAAATGAGGTGATGCTGCTGCTGGGAGTTACGTCACAGACTAGCAGAATTTATTTAGTATATATTTAATCCTTATTATCTGCTCCTCTCACGTCTGTTTACATCTGAAAACAAGAAAATTTAGCCAACAGTTTATTAGCTTTGGTGAAATTATAAACAGGCATCAACGCGATCACCTATACTGTCCTTGAATGCTAGAGCAGCAGGAACACCAGTTAATCTAAAATCTCCTTTTCTCTCTAAAAAAGTGACAGACTGAGTCAAAGACAGAAACCCTATATAAACACCAAATATTCACCGGCTCCACTTCCTGATCCAGGATTCAAAGAGGACGTTGCACTTACTCAGCTTCTTCCAATGAACGTCTTCACTCTGCAGCGCTCTGCTGTCTGGACCAGGTCTGTGTAGAAACAGAGAAAATCCTCTGCTTCTTCTCCATCAGCAGTCGTCTGTGTGTGCAGGCTGCGTCAGATTAAACACTTCACACCAGCAAAGAGTCTGAAGCTCACAGGTCAAAGGTCAGCTGCTGCACCTTGTGTGATATTAATTTGATCAATCATTAACTTGCAGCAGGTTTCTGCTCCAACTCCAACACACTGAAAACAACCCTGAAAACAAATCAGATGATGTGTGGGTGTGTCTGCAGGCTTCAATAGATGAGCATTAAACACTTCACACCAGCAAAGAGGCTGAAGCTCACAGGTCAAAGGTCAGCTGCCACACTGTATATAACGATACACTTTTGAACAGTAGATAGCCTGTGGGCGTCTCTGCAGTGATAAACAGTTTACACATTAAACACTGAACCATAAAAGAGGCTTAAGCTGCAGCTCATAGGTCAAAGCTCAGCTGCTGCACCCAGTTATGAGTTTAAATAAATCATTAATTTGCCTGCAGACACACCCACACATCATCTATTTGTTCTCAGGGTTGTTCTGTGTCGTTGGAGTGGAGAACAGAAACCTGCTGCAGGTTAATTATTGATCAAATTATCACAGTGCTATTGACTAGTGAGCTTAGACTTGGACTGGAGTGCAGAGCTCAGTAATCTGAAATATATCAAAGTATATTAAAGTTAAAGAGTTTAGAGAACACTGTTTGGTTAGCTGCCTCAAAGGCAGATGACTCTCAATATCACAAGATCAGGTGAGATTTTAGACCAAGGAAAGTCACTGGGATTATCTCTGAAGAGGCAGAAAAGCATAGACGTGGTCTACCTTATAGCCATTTTGAAAAGGTAAGAGTAAATCTGTCTCCATTCATCTACATTGAAACATAAAACCAAAAACTACGCCGATGACTCCCAGATTTATTTCCCACTTAAAAAGATAAATGGCTTCTCAGTAGACCCGCTGCTCAGATGCCTTGATGATATAAGGGCCTGGATGGCTTTGAACTTTTTACATTTTAATGAACAGAAAACAGAAGTGATGGTTTTTGGTGGCGCTTCTGAGGCCACTATTATAGATCTTGGTTCACTGGCACAGTATGTTAAACCAGTCATCACTAATCTGGGAGTTAAAATAGAGGCAAATCTTAAACTTGAAAGCCAGGTCAGAGCTGCTGTAAGATCTAGCTTTTTTCATTTGAGGGAATTAGCCAAAATAAAGCCTATCTTATCGAAACAGCATTTTGAGACAGTAATCCATGCCTTTGTTACTTCTAGGCTGGATTATTGTAACGCACTTTATTTTGGGGTTAGTGATGCGTCCATTAGGCGCCTGCAGGTTGTGCAAAATGCTGCAGCACGTCTTTTAACTGGAACAAAAAAGTTTGAGCACATTACCCCAATTTTAATTTCACTCCACTGGCTACCTGTACATTTTAGGATTGTTTTTAAAATTCTCTTATTTGCTTTTAAATCTCTTAATGGCCTGGCCCCCCCCCTACCTCTCGGAGCTACTACAACCATATACACCTCCCCGTTCCCTTAGGTCCGCCAATCAGCAGCTCCTTAAGGTACCAAAAACTAAGTATAAATCTAAAGGTGATCGTGCTTTTGCTGTAGTTGCTCCAAAGTTGTGGAATGATCTACCCTTGCATGTTAGGCAGGCCTCTTCTCTCTCTGAATTTAAAAGTCTTCTTAAAACATATTTATTCGCTGAAGCCTTTGGCATTGATTAGAGGGGTTGACTCAATTTGTTTTGACATGTTTTAATTTATTTTAGTTTTTTAGTTATTTATTTTATCTTATCTCATTTTAATTTGCTTTTAGCATGTACAGCACTTTGTGAACTCTGGTTTTATGTTAAAGTGCTTTATAAATAAAGGTGGTATGGTATGGTATGGTAAATCACTCCCAGTAGGGGTGGGCGATATAAACGATATACGATAGAAACGATATAAATTTGGCCAACGATAGAGATTTTGACTATACCGCTCTATCGCGATAGCGCATGTTGATGATGTCATCAAGCTGCACCTGTTTTGGTCGAAAGCATTCGCAGCGGCTACAACCATTATCATCTGCAAATTATGCCGGGCGACAGTCATAGCAAAGAGATGAAGCACTTTTGAAATATGGGGAAAGCCAAAAACTGTGCTTCCTCCACTTCCGTAACATTGATTCATTAATGTTGAATTCTCTCGCAGCTGCTCTATTCCCATGTTGTTGCAGTATATTAATAACTAACCTCGTATTGTGGATGAATAATCTCAGTTGTTCTCCTGACTGAAGTTTGGCCCGTGTATAGCATCCTGCTATGCGATTGCATTTGTCCCTAACCACCAGAATCCCTCACGTTAACTTTTATCGAGTGGAAAAAAAGTTGGCGTTCATCCTCCAGCTTCACTGTGCTAATGTTATGCTAACATAGCTGTGTCGCTAGCAATCACGTAGCACAACATTATATACCAGGTAGTCCAACTTCAGTAACCCTGCAAACGCACTGCTGTTTAGTTTCTGTCTTCATTTATGTTGGAAGTGGTAGCAGAGCTGGTTACTTTGACTTTGGGACCTAAGTGGACGGAGTTTTGGACCCAGATTACTCCGCGAAGCTCCTCACTACGGCAGCCGTAATGCTCTGACAATCCATCAAGCAGTGCGGCTTACCAAAGTTGTACTAAAACATTTTTTAACAGATTTCTGCACGCCCAAATCGGTTCGAGGTCAGTAAGCACAACCAGAATTCATACATAAGGCACACTCTCGATTTTTGAGAAAATTAAAGGATTTTAAGTGTGCCTTATAGTGTGGAAAATACGTTATACAGAAGAAAAGAATATATCGCGATATATATCGTGTAGCTCAGTCAAAACACCCCAAGGCCAAGTGAAAGTGCTGAGAGGGAAAAGATCATG
>NW_024584660.1:0-2074 GCF_018398535.1 Haplochromis burtoni
AGTTCAGAAAGCTCTCAAACCCTGTCAGGACTTCACTGATGCACTTTCAGGAGAGAAGTATGTGACCCTGTCCTATGTCAGACCTGTGCTACACCTGTTTAACACTAGTCTCCTGGCACCTGGAGAGGAGGATAGTGAGCTGTGTAAATCCATCAAGACCCGCATTGTGGATTACCTCAACAATAAATATGCAGATCCATCCACCAGTGACCTGTTGGACATGGCTTCTTTTGTGGATCCACGGTTCAGGGCGAAATACATCCCTAGTGAGAAGATTAATGCACTAAAAGATAAACTCATCTTGGAGGCAGAGTCTCTGCTCAGCTATCAGGGTACGTGTTTGTCTGAGCTGACTGATCCAGCCGTGCCTGAGTCTGCAGACCGAGAAGAAGCAGCAGTAGGACACACAGCTAAAAAAAAGAGATCACTGGCAAGCTTCTTCCTGCACAGCACAGCCACCAACACTGGTTTCACAAAAAGGGAAGCAATCGAAAATGAATTTTCTAGCTACCTGTTGTCAGTTTGTGTAGAGAGTGATGCTGACCCTCTCAAATGGTGGAAGGAACATGAAGTTGCCTTTCCAGCACTGAGCCTCCTGGCCAAGAAATATCTTTGTGCGCCAGCTACCAGCTCCCCTTCTGAAAGGATTTTTAGTTGCAGTGGAAACATTGTAACCTGCCACAGGGCATCGTTGAAGCCTGATAATGTTGACAGATTAGTTTTCCTGGCACAAAATCTGTAAGCTGTACAGTTGTTGGCCTTGCCAATTGTTTGTGTTCTTTCTATATTGTTATTGTCATTGGAGATTTGCACAAAGACCCACTGACCAAAGAATGTTATTTTGTTAATTTCATTCAATCTGTTTACATGTTTGGATTTTTGCAAAGTACCAGATGATTGTTCAGCAATACACACAAAGAAGCACTTTAGAAAACTTTAATTCAGTGTAAGCACTTTTTAAAGAGCAAGATGCCTTTGTTATTTTAGATCTGCATCTTTTTAGTTTACATTTTACATTTAGTTTACAATTTTTAGCTTTTTGTTATGTATGAAAAGAAAAAAAATGGAGTATTATTATTTAATAAATGCTGACAATTTATTTTTGACAATTTTTTCATGTACATCTACAGTTGTATCTTAATAAAAGTTACATGTGTGACATCTGGGACAAGTACCTTTGACCAAGAACTCTCTTTTTGTTCTTACTTTATGGGATTAAAAAAATATCGAGATATATATCTTATATCGCCATCCAGCTAAAAAATATCGAGATATGAATTTTGGTCCATATCGCCCAGCTCTAACCTCACCCCAGGCGTCGTTGCCCACCTCTCAATTTTAAATACATACACTCTAAAACTCTGCAACAGTCAGCATGAACATATTACCACAACATGAAAACATTGCCAACATGACCACACGAAACACATCAAAAAGCAAATACAGTCACTTTAGGTCAAATCAGTCAATATGAAAAGGGTTGGTCCACCTATTGACTGACTAGTTAGTGGTGACTCTAGGAACAGGTCTCAGTCTGAGGTTATAAGAACCTCCAACAGCACACCCATTGTCAGCAGGAGGTGAACTGTTAATCTCTGTCTCCAGAGCAATGTCAGCAGTCTCTTGTAAAGATTTCTGGTCCATGAAAAGCAGGACAGTGTCAGTACGGTCAAAGTCAGTCTCAGCAGCGGTGTCACTAGAGACAATGGGGGTTGTGTCAACAGCATCACAGTTATTGTGGCCTGGGTCTGGAAGAGCAGGAGAAGAGCTGCTGTCTGGGGGATTGAGATCCAAAGCTGCTGAGGCCTTTAGCTTTCATGTTTGCCAGATAAAGCTGTGGCCCAGGTGTAGAATGGTTGCAGGTTTGCAACATGAAAAACTCCAACTTTCTCTCCAGTGTCCACTGTGGTGAGAGAGATTCACAATCAGACATCCTCTTAGAGATATGGTAGGGATCATTGTAAAGGAGGGCCAACTTTGCAGAAAAGTTGGATGATACATCCGATTTCGGGTGAGACTTCAACCATACAAGGCCTGGTTGAACGGCTGCTGCTTATCAAACATGACAGACAGT
>NW_024584660.1:2137-9588 GCF_018398535.1 Haplochromis burtoni
GTTCATACAACCTGTAACGTTGCAAAGGGTTTCTGGAGGAGTAAAAAAATATAAAGCCGTCTCTCTCCATGTATTTGTGTGCAAGCATGTTGCTCCCATAAGTCACAGGCTGTGTCCGAATTCAGGGGAAGGATGCTTAAAATGCCGTATTTGGATGAAATGACGTCCCAGCGACGTGACAAGGGCTGTCCGAATTCAAAGAGCACTCAAAATGTGGCGACAAATGCGTCCTACTTTGCCCCAAATTTTAAGGATAGGTCTGATGTATCCTTCGTGTCCTACTATATCCCAGGCTTCATTGCGGGTCATAGAGGAGATTTGTTTCGGATAACGATGGTGGTCGAAGCAGGAGAAGAAAACACTTTCAAATGTAAGTATATGAAAATCTGGTTCTACAAAAATTAAATTGTTATAGCAGTCATGTTGTTAAGCTTTGGGCATCTGCATAAACATGTTTCTTTTATTAAAATAACCCTAAACCAGCTTGTCCCATGGTTTTTCATGTATTGCCGCTTACATACAGATAATTTTGATTTTTTTCGAATTGGTGATATGTTGTGGGGAACAAAGACCAAACGGCTTAATTTATTAAAACAAGGAGAAAACGATCACCTCTTCACTGGGGTGAAGATTTGGGCCGCTACGGCATGGAGGTACAAGAATCAATCAATTTACACATCATATTCATATGAGTACGGTCCTATTAACTTTCATGCTGTACAGCAGCGGTCCCCAACCTTTTTGCGCCACAGACCAGTTTATGTCAGACACGGACCGCTTAATGCTCTCTGGTCACTATGGTAATGTAAATATTTCTTTCAAAATAAGACACACAACTACAACACGGGAAAGACCCAGGGAAACCGAGCTAACGATAAAAACCCCGAAAACCATAAATTTCACAGTGGAGCCTCAACTTTCGTGGCCAAACGACTCACGAACCGCTGCTGTACAGAACCTGTGATGTCCAGACGGTGTTCCTCTGGTGTTCTGGTGTGAAAACTTTTGGGTTTAGGGATTAACATAGTTGTCATGGTTTCCTTTCTTCTCTTATTTGTTGTGTATGATCAGGACTATCCTGCTCTCCTTGTGTGTGTACGCTACACAATTCAGCAGTAGCCTAACTCCACTTGAAATAACGCACGAAGTCAGGATCACACAAAGCGTCAAACTCCTTTTAATTAGTGAGTATTTCCTCATGGAGTAAAACTGAAATACAAATAACAAAGCTAAAATTAACCTAGCATCATTAGCACAACAAAATTAGATTCCAATACACATCCATTAGCGTTAGTACACAACTACTAAAGTATTCCTCTACAGCAAATATTTCCACAAAATATACATAAAATACAATCCTACAATTCAATACAAATGAAAACTTACAGACGGTGGTGTCGATGGCACAAACAAAAGGCAGATGTCGCTGGATCAAATTTCCCCACGTTATCCGCTAGGAACTAAACAAACATGGCTGACATCCTGTCACTTCCTGAAACTGGTTTTCAAAATAAAACGAATTTCAAAATAAAGCTCATTGCAAAGAGCGCCTATATTGCAATAAATTAAGAGCGGAACAAGGACAATTCTGGAGAAGATGGGCCTGCAGGGGAAAGTCACCCCCTTGCAGGCCAGAAGACATGAGATAACTTTAAAGAATACAAAGTACGTATGTGTGTTATCAAGAAGATAATTCTTAAGAACACAAGTTAATAAATGTGCAATTACTAAGAGTTGTTGTGGTGTTTTTATTTGCCTGCTGTCATTTTTGATTTCCTCTGCCTTTAGGATTGCAAGTATCCAGGCTCAGGAGAGGGGGTCAGTGGGAAGCCCACTGCTGCTACTTGGTAAATGGTAAATGGTAAATGGCCTGTATTTATATAGCGCTTTTACTAGTCCCTAAGGACCCCAAAGCGCTTTACATATCCAGTCATCCACCCATTCACGCACACATTTACACACTGGTGATGGCAAGCTACATTGTAGCCACAGCCACCCTGGGGCGCACTGACAGAGGCGAGGCTGCCGGACACTGGCGCCACCGGGCCCTCTGACCACCACCAGTAGGCAACGGGTGAAGTATCTTGCCCAAGGACACAACAACCGAGACTGTCCAAGCCGGGGCTCGAACCGGCAACCTTCCGATTACAAGGCGAACTCCCAACTCTTGAGCCACGATCGCCCCCACTTGGCCCTGGTTTGCCCTCATGGATGAGGTGATAGGACAGATGCCTTCCACTAAGCCTCCTGTCCCAATTTCCTCTCTCCCATTTTGCGGCGTTTTTATATCTATTACGTGGGTCCATTCGGTCTGCTGTTCGCCGTATGTCTCCTTCGTGGCTGGGTGTTTTAGTTTTGTTGCGTCTGGGTTGTCTCGCTGCTGGTGTTGTGGGCTCATGTTTTCCGCGGCGTGGGTGGTCCGGCATTGGATGTCTTTGTTCTGGTTTCTGGGCTTCGGCGCGCCGGCCTTTTGTGCAGTTATTAACACTGGAGTAGTTTTCCGTCGGTGTTGTGTTGGACGACGCGCAAGACTTCTGACGGAGCGACGGGATGGTTAAGGCGGGGATTGTGGACATGTTGGAAGAAGCTGAGTACTGACCTAACCAGTTTAGATCAACCGGAGCTCCATTTAGTCAAGGACAGGCCAAACTAATGGAGTTGACAAGGATTAGCGCAATGAATGAAACCATAAAAGGTCAAAAATAATTCCTATGCAGCTTCCTCAGCGGGGGATTTTAGTGTCAGCGTGTCCGGGACAATTATCTTTAACGAAATTCAACGCGCCAGGAGGCTGCTCCAAATTATTTAGATATTTTTCTGATGTTAGGCCTGCTGTTTGGAACCTCTGTAGGTAAATAAATCAAACGTCATTCGTTTTTTCCGGACTCTCCTCTCACAGCCGCTTCCAGGACTTAAACACAGAGGTTAACTCTTTGAAATGAACACCTCTCTGTCCCTGGTTGTTCTCTCAAACACCACAAATAATTGTTTTGGGGGAACAGTTTCTCCGAGGCCTGCATGTCCAACACAGTGTATTTCAGGCCCACCAGCACTAAATAAATGGTCTATTAATTAATTTCATTTTATTGAATCTTCTGGTGTTTGGGGGGGGGGAGAAAGAAATGATGAGTGAGAGCAATATTGTTAATATTGCCTGTGTCAATGAGTTAAAGAATAAAGCAGAGCAAATGATTCTTGATTGAAATGAATCATCTCACAAATTGTTGACTCCATTTTATTTATATAGCTCCAAATCACAACAGCTGCTGCTTCAAATATACTGTGACAGTACATCTTAGTTTATTTGTGGTAATTGTTTAGCAGTCATGTCATTGTGAAGCTGCACCCTGAAGATCGCATTTGCTCCCTTATCCATGGGACTGCAAAAAAAGGACTAACTAATATATTCTATTACAAAAAAAAACATAAACTCAGTAGGACTTTGATTGAACTAAATTGTTTTCATCTGTACCATGTCTTATTTGTCCTTCACTCATTTTCCTCCACTAAAAGTACTGCATGTATGTAATCTTTAATTCTGCATGAGCACACATTTTGAACAGTATTTGTTTGTCATCAGGCTTTATGTAGTGGACATTTGTTTCCTATCTGAAGTGATTACAGGATTCAGGCTGGTTTTCAGCCAGCTTATGTGTTTTGTAGGAAGAAATCGTTAAATTAATAAAATTACTTTTTAATGTCACTCCTCTGATTGCCAAGACTCCGGAAAAGAATTTTCAGAAGCCAAAAATCCTACATTCTCATAGCACACAGGAATTATGGATTACTGTTCGGGTACTTATCATGGTCAGTGAAGATGTAACAGTAACTCGAGCCCTTAGCTAAATGTAGCTGAGCAAATACGATTACATTTCACAAACGTGAAAATCTCATGACATTATGTGCACTTATTTTTTTGTAAAGACAGTGAAATTAAAAGAACATAAAAAATGTTAAAGTCCTGCATTCAAAACTGGAATAAAATATATTTAAAAAAAAATGTGTAAAAACTCAAAAAAAAAGTGTCCAAAATAATGTAGTATATATGCATATCACGTGTTAGCTGCTGGATTGTTTTCTTTAACTGAGGTTTTTGAATAGTTTATTTGTTACTACTATTATTTATTTACAATAGACAGCAGGACAGCGCTCTCCATTACCATAATCAAAAGACCAAATGAATATATTTTGGAAGAACGGTATATCATTCCTCCAAGGAGTTCCAGAGAATTACAAAATTATTTGTAAGGCTCACTGAATCTGTACTGGCAGAATGTGGTGGCTCAACACCTTTAATTTGTCACTCATCTTATTTCATAAAATGAAACAGATATTGTAAAGTAACTGTGGACTAAATGTACAAGAGCAATGCAAAAGTAAGGCTTTAGATTATCTTCCCTCTGATGACAGATGTTGTTGTAGATTTATGTTTACATTTATTTGTATTTTAAAACTAAGTCTTTAGAGGTGAATGAAGGATAACAGGAAAGCATGTGAAAGAACAGGGAATGGGGCTTGGAAGGCAGTGGGCAAGCAGCTAGGTACTTGGTCATGAAGGATGATGAAAGTATCAGTGGCGGTCAGTAGATGGCTGATGAGCAGGCTGGATGACACTGGGGAGTCTGAGAAGTAGGGAGAACCATGGTTAATACAGTGAAGATCCCACAGAAACAATCAGACTTCACCAGGTCTAGTGATTGAGGAAAATACTTTAACTTCCAGTGATGGTTTATAAAAAGAACAAGAAAGAAACATGTCTTATGCAAAAAAAAAAGAAATGAGCTATAAGTTGTTGAAAATAATTATTTAAACTGAATAGAAAGTATAAATAGAGTTTTACAGGTGTGTACTATGTGTATTGTGCAGTAACAAATTTCAGTGTTGTTTTAAAGTAACTAGGTTTCATGAGACATAAGCTATTAAAGATTTAAGAGCAAATAAGAATAGAAAATCAACACAATAAACAGTAAAGCATAACAAAATAGTGCTTCTTTATCTGTGAACTGTAACTTATATTTGGTTTGGATCTGGAGTGACATTAAACAGAAGTGTGGGAAGAGGGTGCCATTTAAATTAAAATGTTTATACATTTTAAATGTACTGCATGATACCATCTTGGTATAGTTTACTTTTGGCATAATAAACATGGGTAAATCAGCATGAAAGTATTAAGGAAGGCTCTAGTTTATTGTGAATTAAAGTGGTCATGGACCCACAGAGATCGTAACAACTGCTCTGCGACCAGACCTCGTCCTTTGGTCTAACTCCCCAAAACTTGTGTACGTCATTGAGCTGACGGTACCATGGGAGGACCTTGTCCTTTGAGATTGGCAGATGCAAGTGGACTTGGATCAGAGGCTAATTTTTCCCACAGAGATTGTAACAACTACTCTGCGACCACGACCAGACCTCGTCCTTTGGTATAACTCCCAAAAACATGCGCATGTCATTGCGCTGACGGTACCACAGGAGGAAGCAATTGAGGAAACATTAGAGCGTAAGAAGCTGCGGTATGCCAACTTGGCAGCTGAGGCAGAGGACAGAGGCTGCTTTGTTGCCAGTACAACAGCAAAACTGCTTAGAGAGATTGGGATCAGAGGACAGGTGCAACGGCAGGCTATAAGAAAATTAGCTAACACTGCTGAGAGGACCAGTCACTGGCTATGGTTAAAAAGGACTGACATCACTTGGGTAGCTAAGGCAGTCAGCTAACTGTGAAAGAAAAGAAAATATTCAACTCTTCTTCCTTCTGCTCTTCTTCCCTTTTCTGGGAGGCAGTGGGGAGGTAGAGCTTACAGCCCGATCCGGCGGGTAGGTGTGGGAAGCCAGATCGGGCGCCCCCCTTCCGGCTCTCCTTTCTGCTCTTTCCTATCTTGTCCCTTTTGTCCGTGTTGGGGAGTAACAGAATACATGTACTGCCGTTACGTATTTAAAATACAAAATATGAGTAACTGTATTCCGTTACAGTTACCGTTTAAAAAGGTGGTATTCAGAATACAGTTACTTTGTTGAAATAAATGGATTACACGGTGGTCTCCTCCTGTTTCATATGTTAGGCTATGCCCTCTCTATTTTTGGTAATTCCACACCAGTGGAAACCCAAACATGCGGCCCACATAATGACGTGAAGAAATATTTTAAAAAAATAATTTAATATGAAGGCAATAGGCAGAGTGTTACAGGCATAGCCCTAAAGAATGTAGCCTCATGGGCAGTGTAATCCGTGCTGGAGGGAGAATGGACTGCCATGCCCCTTATGTTTCTGTTAGCGCCAGGGAGTGAGAAAAAGGAGAGTCGAAAAGTACGAGCTGTCACTGAGCAGAAAGGGGACATAGAAGCATGTAAATATAATAATAACCACTCCAGCCAAAAAGAGTGCCTGACGAGCCCAGTTGTAAGTAAGCTATTAAGACTCGACTGTACACTGTGTTCGTGTTTTCCTCCGAAACAATAAGCTCCGTTGGAGCAGCCTTTCAACGCCTCTCTCTGTCTCTCGCTAGCAAAGTTGACCCAGACAACAAAGTAAGGCTAGTTTTCAGTTACGAGCCCGACACGGAACCCGATGTATTAGCCAGAGGTCCTGCGGACTTGTTTTATATACTCGCGGAATAGTTTTCTATACGAAATCGCTGCAATCGCTATATTAAGATTTAAATATCTAGTTCAGATTGGTATGGCGAGGAACCTTCAGTAATAGTAATAAATCACACAGGAATAGTACATTCATGTAGTTGCAAATAGCATGATAATACAGTGGCTTGCAAAAGTGTTCAGCCCCCTTGAAGTTTTCCACATTTGCTTTCACACACAGCCACAAACATGAATCAATTTTATTATCCTTAAATTGTTGTACTTACCAAATAAATTTCTTCTGAGAAGTGGATAGTCCAGAGGCGGAGCCAGACATTTGAAACACCCGGGGCTTAGCCCTAAAGGGTAGTATGCATGTGGGATTTTTTTTTTTTTGGGGGGGGGGTTAGAAATGACTGAAAGATTAATAGGCTCTGTTTTGAGTTTTGTTCAAAAAAGAATGACTTCATATAGGGAAAAATATATATCACATGTGCAGGACACCTTAAACTAGTTTTTTAATTAAGCAGCAAGGCAGAACAAAGTCGGGGCTGTATCAAGACACGAGGACTAAACCCCAATTCAACCAGACCCAGAACTGATCCAGAATTAAAACAGGACTACAACAGTTCAAAATCAGGACTACTGAGGACTTAACCAAGACAGAACCAGAATCAGAACTAGATGATAGTAGCACTAAAAATCATCATAGACCTGCACTACACTTATTTTTTAATTCTACCAAAGTCCACTATTTAGATTGAGAAAAGTTTATATAATTATTTAGCCTTGTTGTGCAAACAAGCCTGCATAACTTAATAAATATAGAATTTGAAAAATAACAAACCTAAAAAGAAACACTAGGTACGAGATACATGAGT
>NW_024584660.1:9613-11463 GCF_018398535.1 Haplochromis burtoni
GGCATTTTTAACATGTATGAACATAACGCTAACTTTGAACAATATTACATGGATATTTATTTGATAGCAATAAAGTAAATAACAATAACAATTAACCAGACAAGGGAAACAACAATCCTCATACCAGGTATGCAGGAACTTCACTGTGACATGTGTACATCCTAACACCTAAAATCATGTTTTATTTGCATTTTTCATCTATGTGAGGTTTATGTTTTAGAGTATTTTACATTTTCAAAATATCCCAAGTTATTTATAAAACCGCACAGTGTTATGTCATTTTAGCTGGCTGTGTGAAATCTGATCTTCAAATGGTTGTCATCACCATTGGAGGAACAGCTGGGTTTCTCTTAGCTGCAGCTGGACTGATTGCTCTTTTGTTTAAGCCATGTGGCAAATTTGGTAAGTAAACTAAACTCAATTAAAAGACGAAAACAAAAACAGAGCTACAGCAAGGCAAGCCACGGAGCCATACACTTTTATATATACTGAGCAGCTTAGACATATTTTATAGTGAGGTATGTCCAGTGATCAGTAATCAGTGTTGGGAAGTGCACACACTGATTCTTAAACAAGAATATTTCAAATACACAGTATGTAAAGATGAAAAAACAGTATTTACAGTTGTTCATACAGGAATAATCTGAGTGACCTGTTCCTGGACCGTTTCTTAGCGGATGTTATATTATTAGTATAATACTTGTAACTCTGTAGCAGACAACAGTTTGACAAAGTGCTATGTAAAAAAACAAACAAAAGATTAGATTCTATACGTTTCAAAGATATTTAGTTTATATATTTTATATGATACAGTACATGTGTAAGAATGACCGATGTTGTCATATGTCAAATGTTTCCCTCATTAACGATATCAAGTCACCTTGAGCCACCAGCAACATTCCTGTAACAAGGTAGAAGCTGCAATCAGTTTTTGGCAGTGACTTTTCTATATCCTTTATTTATCCAGTTCACAAACAATCTTGTTGACATTACAAATTTATATTTTAAGAGTAATCTGGTCAAGAGGACAGCAGACAGTGCAACAAATATATCAATTGAACCTACATTATAACCAGAGTTATAAGGATACTTGAACAACAGGTAATTATTGTATCTATAACACCCCTTTGTAAACCATGTTCACCGAAGTCTATTTACCAACATACATAAAGATATTACACATATTCAAATTTTATTTGTCACACACACACACACACACACACACAACCATACACAGTATGACATGGGGGTGATCATCACCCCCACGTTTTTCTGAACCTGTTTCTTTGTTCTGTTGAACACAAAAGAAGATATTTTCAAGAATGTTGGTAACCAGTTTCTTGTCCCTACTGACTTCCATAGTATTGTTATTTTATACTATGTCCATACTATGTGTTAAGAGATATATTCTAAAACACTTCTTCAGTAGAGAATCAGAAGAGAAACACACAGAATTTCAAGTTAGCAAGGGCAGCCTCCAGAACTGAGACTCGCAAATGAGAGACTGCCCCGGTCTTTATTTATACTTCAGTGGGTGCTTGTGTGTGTCCCATAAACAACTCCCCTAAACCTGCTGGACTCCAGTCCAGCAGTTATCCTCACTCACTCACTCACTCCACCTAAAACTATTTCAACAACAAGTTTATGATTAAAATGATCAATGAACTTTAGCATTACGCTCTGTAATGTACTTTTCATGTTGTACTCATGGTCCTTTGTTAGTCCAGTTTAGGATAATGTCTCTGACGTATGTTTCATATCAAATATATGTCATATCAAAACAAGCCCACACCTGCAGTTGTTTCAGTTTTTCACTGGTGTTTCCTGTCAGCTGGTCAACCTCACTCAGG
>NW_024584660.1:12140-13773 GCF_018398535.1 Haplochromis burtoni
TATAAGACAGCATAAGGAGGTGTTCTAGTTTTGGCAGGCGAACACTTTTTGGCACAACGCTGGCAATAATTCAATTATCTGTGTAATTAGCTAAGTAATTCCTAAATGCGTGTAGATTAAAGGAAATTATTTTACCTGGATATGATTGTCTCTGATGAGCCTAAGGTACAAAACATGCGGGCGATGACGATAAGGTTTTCTAGCTCCTCGAGAATTAAAATTGTCCAAACAACTGAGCAACATTTCTGGGTCCATTTTAAAATATTCGCGCTGTGGCACTAGCGACGGAAAAACACGGAAGTAAGGGCGGGGTTGAAGGATAGAAGGCTGTCCACAGCCTATCTGTTATGTTGGATACTCATTGTTTGTTCAATAAAGTTTCTATGGAGAAAAAAAATGGGGCTGTCCACAGCCGCTCACTTCTTGACTACCCGTCCGTCTACGGACACTACCTTGTGACGTAGGTAGGTAGTGTCCTTATGAGCATCCTTCCCCTGAATTCGGACACAGCAACAGAGAGGGCAGTGGCGCACACTAATGACATCATAAACCCTCGACTTATGTTACATTAAAGAGACACCACACCATTGTGACTGTTACACACTTTTCCTAAGTGTTGAAGTATGTTAAGTACTTAAAAATTATGCAGTCATCTGTTTTTAATGTTAAGAGTTTTTACATGTAGACATGAAAACTAAGAAACACAATGAAACAACTATGAGAAACTGTGAATAAACTGACAATTGTGACCACTATGAAACACTATGACATACTACAGTGAGGTTAACAGATGACCTGACAATGAAACGCAGAAATAGAGAACTTAAATATAAACAGGAGGTGATCAGGGGAAGTGGGAACACATGGGGAAGCAGCTGACTGACATGAACATAATGGCAGGACAGGGGAAGTGAAACTAAATACAATGAACAAAGGCTGTATCGCAATTCAGGTTCTGCAGCCTTAAAGTACGCAGGCTTAACGGTCCTCAAGGGCCGCGTACTCAAAGACAGCTAAGGCCAGAAGTGCGATGCTTGTTGGCTTGTGAAATGGGACGGTATAGCCTCCGTCACGCTGCCCAGGTTGCCTAGCAACCATGATACTAAAAGCTGGAAACGTTTCATACAGTTTTGTTTGACAGAAATGAAGGAGAACCTATTTTGTACATTTGTTTCTCCATGAGCTTTGTGTGATATAATAAGTATCTGAGGCTGAGACCACAGGACTGTAAAACATGATTGTTGGGCTTCATTTCTGTACTGAACAGTCATTTAAGATTAGCTAGTAAATAACAATTAGCTAATGTTGTTCATGAGTTTAAAGTCATCTCACTTTGGCAATGTAAATATAATATGGCCAATATTAAAGTTATTATATTAATCATTATTAGTCATTACAGCAGTGAACTTGAACTCTGTGTCAAATACTGAGCTTCAGTACAGATCCAAGTTAGTTATTTATATTTCCTATCACCTTAAATCTTCACTCAAAGACACTCAAGTATCTTTGACAGTGTATATATAGATGTATTATATATGAGACAAATATTGTTCTTTCAGTATGTTGGCATTACTAAATTTGGCTCGATGCTTATATATATGTATAAAAAGCAAATGTACGAGCTGTGATAACT
>NW_024584661.1:0-2088 GCF_018398535.1 Haplochromis burtoni
CCACTGTGGCATCTGCTGTGGCATTCCTCACCTGCCTCTCCACCATATGGCTGTCCAGCAAATCCCACAGACCATCACCTAAAAGACTAATGAAATTAAATAGCTGCACATTTTGTAGAATAGCATTTTCAGATGTATTTTAAAATGAAATATTTTTGGTTCACTCATTACATCAAATGTGAATATTCAAATGTAAGTGATACTAAAGATATCTAATGAAATGTATATTTTGACAAACAGATTTTAGTTTTGTTAAAAAAACTTCTTGTAGTCACATATTTCCAATAACAGAATTGAAACTGGGATATTAAAACATATTCTTACTGTTGAGACATTTTTAGAATATGCTGTCATTGTGTTATGGACTTCAGGTCAACAAAAGCCATACCTGACTGAGTTGCAGAACTGGTTGCTGGCTCTGGCTGTGACGAGGTAGATGGGACAGGAGGGACAGGCATTATCTGGTCTTTTTCATTTTCAATGATGGTGGCACATTCTGCAGTCAGACGTCTCACTGCAGCTTGAGCATTGGTCTGACTGCAAAACCCCACAGCCTTGAATCTTGGATCAAGCAGGGTAGCAATGGTCATTACACTCATTGTTTCCAAGTAAGACGAACATTCACCCAGCATTCTTGTGAGGTTCATGCACAGCTGGCGGGCTTTGTCATCCAGAACTTCTTTTTTTTTTTTTTAGCAATTGCATACCGCAGCATGTAGACAAGTGGAATGACTTTGGACCCAGATACTCTCTGCTCTCCAGAAAGTTCAGTAGTGGCTGTGTAAAAAGGAGAAAGCACCTCCAGGCACTCTTTAACTGAGAGGTACTCCTCAGCAGTGACAGGTGTGAGATCTGTTCCCATTGAGACAAGGGCAGCACTAACTGTCTCTCTCTCCTCATACAGACGCTGCAGCATGGTGTATGTGCTGTTCCACCTGGTGTCAACCTCCTGAAGGAGCTTTAGATGTGCTCTGCCCATCTGCTGCTGCATTTGGCAGAGCTTCTCCTTTGCTGTTGCGCTAGATCGGAAATAGCTTACCATTTTACAAGCCTTACCTCTGATCTCCTCAAGCCCAGGCGTGTTGTCAATTGATTTTCTCACAATGAGGTTCAGAGTATGTGCAATGCACTTTGTGTGGCGCACTTTCAATATTTTAGATGAGGAAATCATGTTTGGTGCTGCATCAGTGACGAGGCATCTGACTTTATTTTGGATGCCCCACTCCTCCATCAAAACCTTTTTCACCTCAGCAATATTTTCTGCTGTATGTGCCTTGGAGAAATGTCCCACTCCTAGCAACACTGTGGACAGTGTATCTTGTTCATTGACAAAATGACATGTCACAGCCAAGTAGGCATCCATATGAATGGATGTCCACATGTCACTGGTGAGACTGACAGCTGTAGCCTTCTCCACTTCTCTCTTTGCTTTCTCCTTTTCCTCTTTGAACTTTTCCGCCACCATTTCCTTTAGAGCCTTTCTGGTGGGGATTGTGTAGGTTGGGTCCAAGACACCAACAAACTGTCTGAAACCAGCGTCGTCAACAATGGAAAAGGGCTGCGAGTCCTTCACGATCATGTTCACCAAAGCAGCATCGACCACCTGAGTGGTCTTTGTGTTCATGATCCCTTCAATACACAAAAACATTTGAATATGAGGATAAAAATAGGCTTAACTGTGTTGTATAAGTTGATTAGGCTTTAATGCCATTATTCGCAGGTAGTTCAATAGTCATTATGTGTTGTGGGATCAAGTAAATGGGTCTCCCATCTTACCAATAGCCTGCGGACATTTCATAGGAAGCGGAAGAACCACTAACCAGTGCATCCTCTCACCCAAAAAGTGAAGTCAAACGCAATTAGTGACATTTTGTGCTAGTGATGTGAGACATGAATGAATGACTGATTGACAGTTGATGTCCATACCATAAATGCTTGGATTCACTGTCATTGTACTCATAGATGGGACCGCATCGTGCTTAGCACGGAAATGCCTCAGCATCGATGAGGTGTTGTTGTTGTAGGCCAGCTGCTGGTCACAGACCAAGCACTGAACCTAAATAGTACATAAAGTAATTCTAGTCTTAT
>NW_024584661.1:2927-13772 GCF_018398535.1 Haplochromis burtoni
TTCGGAGGAGTCTACGAATTTGGACAGTCTTCGGCGCGTCGCTGTGATGTAATTGGTCTACAAATGCGGCCTCAGGAGGATGCAGCCCATGAATTTGGACACGACCACAGATAGATATCTCTCTCTCTCTAAATATAAAAAAATTCCCCACTCGCCCGCTGTGGGCAGTCAGTCCTTTTCTATATAAAGACACACAGCCTATACAGGGTGGGCCATTTATATGGATACACCATAATAAAATGGAAATGGTTGGTGACATTAAAGTCCTGTTTGTGGCACATTAGTATATGTGAGGGGGCAAACTCCTCAAAATGGGTGGTGACCATGGTGGCCATTTAGAAGTCGGCCATCTTGGATACAACTTTTGTTTTTTCAATAGGAAGAGGGCCATGTGACACATCAAACTTATTGGTAATGGTAATATCACATATATATCATATATCAAGGTGATCCCTCACGTGATCCAAATGTTTTTTTAATCTGGTTAGTGTGCCAATTAGAAATGAGAAAATTACATTAAATACACATACATGCAGAGGTGTCACAGTAAAAGCCATGCTTACTGTATTTCTAAAAAGGCACAAGTTCTCACCAATAATAAACTGAGATGATTAAACAGGTTATTTAAACAGTTTCTATTTACATTTATGTTCTCCCCCTAAATCCATAGCTGTGTTGTTGTAAGCAGTTATCCTGTAGGTGAACAGTACTATCCCCCCACAGCAAGTGACCCTCTCCTTAACTCATATTTAAATATTAACGGCAGGCTCCCCACACAGGTGTATGCTCCACACAATCAAGTATGTTAGCATGGAAAAAAACAGCTCTGACAGAGCCGCAGCTCTTTGCTCTGCCGACATACAGCTGCTTGCACTTTATACACATGGGAAACCCACAGTTCTGTCCATGTCACACACCAGGCATGTGCGTTTTGTTTACCTCTCTAACTTAGCCCAGGACTGAGACTAATTTTACATATGTGCGTACTAATGCTGAAGGCGCTGCCATTAAAGACTGCTGTGGTCTGGATCATCTAAAAAGGTCCATGGTGCTGGCCATTTACCAAACTTCTCTGTGGATCACAGAGAGACAAGAGACAATTACTGTGTAGCAGTGGGCAATATAGCTTCAAAAGTATATTGCAATACTTAGGCAAATTTGTGATAATGATAATTCTGATGATATACAAACAAAATGCTAATTAGCAATGGGTGAGTTCAGATTACAGGTAGCAGCATTTAATAGGGCCAACATGAAAAATATTTTCCATCCTTCTTTTCCAACAAGTTACTGTCATTGATGACACAGTAATACTGACACAGCATCATTTCCAGTGCCACAGAATAACACAAATGGAAGCCCAAAAGTAGCCAACCAGTAGGGCAACAAAATAACTCAACAATTGTTCAGTGTTCCTTTTATTTGTTTTTTTTTGTTTTTTTTGTTTGTTTTTTTTTACAGAATGCTAATCTCACAGGAACCAGGCTGCAGTATGTGTAAAGAGATTATGAGTTTCACAGCTTTTCTAAACCAGGGGTAGAGCAGTGCATAGATCAAAGGGTTTAGACATGAGTTAAAATAGAACAGATAGAGCAAAAAGGATACAGATGAACTATTGAGTAGGTCGTCCCTGGCAAGAGTAACACAATAATAAGGGCAGAAACACAGTAGAAACACAACTACAAGAACACCCAGAGTCCTGGCTGCTTTTAACTCTGATTTCTTTGTTGTTAGAGTCACTGAAAGCTGCAGAGCAGCAACTGTAACATGAGAGCGCATGGCGCGAGCCTGAGACACAGCCACCACAAATACTCTCAGATACAGAACTACAATGACAGTAACTGGAACAAAAAAGGTTAAAAGAAGGTCAATCGTTCCTGTAATTAAGTCAACAACAATTGTACATTCTCCATAGCAGGAATTATGCTTCCCTGGTTGAGTTAGATCATCCTTTACAAACAGGCTGCTATAGAAAACAGAGCAGAGCCAACACAGACAAACACAGAGTTTCACTCTTCTGTCTGTGATTCTGGTGGGGTAATGCAGAGGGTCACAAATAGCCACATAGCGGTCAATTGATATTAACACCATGTCTCCCACTGAGGTAGAGGTAACAATTAAAGACATATAATTGTACATAGAACAGGTGAGGTCACCGAGAAACCAGCAGGCTGTATTTCGGAGGATTTCTCCAGGCATCAATAGGAGACCAACAAGAAAGTCTGAGACAGCCAGAGAGAGGAGGAGGATGTTAGTGGGTGTGTGGAGCTGCCTGCAAGAAGACACAAAAATTATTAAATTAACAGTCCTCAAATCGCTAAATTAAAGCAACCCAACAAACAATAAAACATTAGCTCTTGGTAAGAGAAAAACAGTTTTGATCATTTCTAATCGACCACTTCTATATCAGATAGTTTGATTATATACACCACTGAGGTCACAAAAACATCTTAAGTCAATTAGGTCACAGAATGTTTAAGCTACACACAGCTATTAGAAAAATAACAACAACTCTGCCTGTAGTGGGAGACTGAGATGATGACGAGCAGGTTGAGAGTCACAGTTAGCAGCGAGATGGAGGACAACACAACATGAAGGAACACAAATTCTGACAGAGGTTTCTTGCAGGAGGTGTTGAAGAGTTGTGGAAAACAGAGCTCTGCCACATCCTGTGTATCCATTTTCAGAGAGACCTGTAGCTCTATGTAGCATTACAAACAGAATTAGTTATATAACTCACCCCTTCTCACTCCGCCCCTCGTCTTTTTCTTAATGTCAGTTGGATATCTATGTTCTCCATCCCTCACTGTGGATTTCAATTTCTTTTCTGCAGTACCCTTAGCTGTGTCTCTCTCTCCGATCTTTCTAACTGGTATACTCAGCCTTCTTCACCATTTACAACTTCTTTTTCTTCTAAAAAAGAATGTCCTGTCTGATGCCAATATTTTCAGACTAAGTGAATTCTTACATTTGTGTGTCTCTAATGCCTGCTGAGGAGCACTTCCACTTACATTACAAATTTTTGTTTGCCAAGACCAGGGTGGAATTTGTGCCAGAGTTAAATTCTACTTCAAGTTGGCACTTGTTTGCCATTTGACTTACAATGTAATAATGTTGAATTTCAAAAGCAAAAATGTTCTCAGTAAAAAAAAAACCCACATACATATCAAACTTGGAAAACAGGCTGCTTTGATGGTGGACTATTTCTGCCTTTTATGGCATATCATCTGTAGAATCTATACTCCTTTGAGTTGCTGGAAGATGTTTCATCTCTCATCCGAGAAGCTTCTCGGATGAGAGGTGAAACATTGTCAAGCAACTCAAAGAAGTCCAGACGCTTTTCTTTCCAAGCTCCTTAGACTACAAAGACCTGGATGACTGAGCACCTTCACAGACATATCTATACTCCGCTTTTACCCATCTCTAAATCTCTGTACAGGAAGTGAGTAAAGTCTGTTTATTGAGATCAGCGGCAGCACTTTCAGAGTTTGAGAGCTAATTCAAAAACGATCCAGAACCTCATAAGTCAAGACTGTGTTGATGTGACCAAATAATACTCTGTTTGAAAATACTGCTGAGCTTTTGTTTCATTGCGTTGGCTAAAATAATTTTATGTTCACAATATTATTGCAGTATCTAGAGAAAATGTAAAAGATAAAAATTAATTTCACCCAGAGCATTTTTTTTTACTTTGTTTATTGCAATGTTGGATTGATCAAGAGGTTTAGCCTGGGGCAATCTGAGCTAGTTAAACACAAATTATCAATTGAGAATAAACAATTTAATAGAATGTGTCGTGTCTTTTTTGAAGGTAAAAAGATGAATTCTATGACGACCACCAGAATATCCAAAAATATGTTTAAATTCTCTACAGTCCTTTGTTTTTGCTTTTTCCAAACATATCTTGCCCCGAAATCAGTTGTGATTACAAGAATAAAAAAACCAAACAAACAACCAACTGTAGTGGCTATATTATCCTTGCTGAGTTTTCACTTAATTGTACATTTATAATAATCACATTTGGGACAGACAAACGACTAGTTTTATGCCTCGGTTTGTTAGCAACAACGACGGTGAAACCATTGTGTTGGCTCCGCCAGCCACTTGTTTATTTTCCACATAAACCTTTCACAATAAAGCTCAACATCCTTGAGATTTTTCAAAATAAACTGAAATAATGATAAAATGTAAAATATTCTCAAACATCAATTTTGTGAATATGCATCAAACAAGTTACCTCAAGTATGAACATGAAATGTAAATGTGTGTATAGTGCGTGTGGCACGCTCCTGACTCTGACTGAGAACATTGTCAGGTGGTGAAAAGAATACCACTGGCATGTCTTTGTGGCGGAGGTGTGGTCCCGGGCGCGGCTGCAGGGGAGGAGTGGTGCAGTGAGCTCAACGGGCGGTGATGGAGATGCCGGTGAGAACAGCTGATGGCGATTTGGACTGATGGTGGCTTCCTTCCCTTTTTATAGTGAGACGGAGAGGAGCGGAGGAGGGGGAGGGAAATCAGCTGGGACCGACAGCTGTCAGACTGTGTTCAGTCATAACCCAGGGAAAACTATAAACAAATGTGGAATCTGGTGATAAAGACCTGTGTGTGTGTGTGTGTGTGTGTGTGTGTACCTGTGTGTAGTGCATTTCACAGTCTTCTTTGGAGGAAGCAGTCTAGGGACAAGGGCGATGACTCGTCCATCTCCAGGATGAGGCAGTTCAACAACAACTCCTTGGTGGCAGGGCCCCTGGGGTGGATGAGGTTTGTCCTGAGTTCCTGAAGGGTCTGGATATTGTAGAACTGTCTTGGTTTACGCGCGTCTACAATGTTTTGTGGAGATAAGGGGTGGTACCTATTGATTGCCAGACTAGGGTGTTGGTACCCATTTTTAAGAAAGGGGATCAAAGGGTGTGTTCCAACTATAGCCAACCCAAAAATGCTGATTCTGCTCATTTGGAAGTACAGTTTTCAGTGGGAGAAACTTTGGGAAGGTTGGGGAAACCTGCAGTCAGCTCAGACTGAAGTTGGATGAGTGATGAAATGTTTCTCCCAAAGAAAACGCTACGTCCAGATGTACAGAAAGAACCTTTTGGGATTTACTTATCTGGATGATTGAGCATGCATCAAGATATAGATTTTGTGCGCTTGTCAACTAGCGTGAGGCCTGTTACAATTGCTCCTGCTTTTTTCTTTTTAGTTTAGCTTTTTTCTTACTTATTCTTTTTCTTTACTTGGACTTTGGTCTGTTTGAATATCAAGAGAATTTTTGTTCTGCTTGTGACCGCAGAACTGTTACCTTTATTGAGCAATGGGACCACAACACAACTACTACATACACACAGGCTGCTTACTCAAGGTTCAAGGTTCAAGGTTCTTTATTATTTGTCACATGCATAGTTATACAAGTATAACACACAGTGAAATGTAGCCTGACACGCTCCTCGACATGTGCAAAAATTGGGGGGGGTCATTGTCTATGTATACTCCAAGGTATTTATAGTCCTCCACAATGTCCACATTGATCCCCTGGATTGAAACAGGGGTTAAGTCCACCATCAATTCCTTGGTCTTTGCCACGTTGAGCTGCAGATGTTTCTGCTTGCACCATGTAACAAAGGAATCAACCTGGTCAGCCCGGTACTCTGACTAATCACCCCTGCTGATGCATCCAACCACCAGAGAGTCATCAGAAAACTTCTGAAGATAGCAGGTCTTTGTGCAGTAGCTGTAGTCTGTGGTGTAGAGGGTGAAGAGGAAGGGGGAGAGGACATTCCCTTGTGGTGGCCCTGGTGGTCACCACCTCAAAGCCCCCAAAGCACTCCATTGAGCTCCCTCCCTATGATTACCTTGGTGTGGAAAACGCACATATTGTGGTCTTCGCGGTTAGCATTTATGTTAGCTTATCACCCAGGAGGGTTGGCCTGATGGTGTTGAATGCACTGGAAAAGTCAAAAAACATGACCTTCACAGTGCTCACCGGCTGGTCCAGATGGGTGTAGACATGATGGAGCAGGTAGATGATGGTGTCCTCAGGGCGGGGCTGGTAAGCAAACTGAAGGAGATCCTGATGTGGTCTGACTATGGGTTGGAGCTGGTCCAGGATAAGTCCTTCCAGAATCTTCATGAATGTGGGAGGTCAGTGCCACAGGCCTGTAATGCTGGGGGCCACTGCGTCTTTGGTACAGGGATGAAGCATGATGTCTTCCACAGCACTTGGACCCCCTGTAGACTCAGACTCAACATGAAGAGTTTATGAAAGACTCCACAAAGCTGGGAGGTGCAGGCCTTAAGGACACGGGGACTCACCCTATTTGGTCCAGCAGACTTTCCTGAGTGGAGTCTCCTCATTTGCTTCTGAACCTGGTCATGAGTGACAGTAATATGTGGGGGAGAGGTGTCAGGACTTTCACCAGAGGCAACTATGTGGAGAGAGAGGGAGACAGTGCACAGTTCAATGTCCGGGCAGCAAATCCTTTCTTTGATTGTTACGTGGGCAGGGTTACACCAACAGTTGTCAACAAGAACAGCAAGCCCCCGTCCTTTCACCTCACCGTTTGCGGCACTGTCCCTGTCTGCCCGAACAGCGTGGAAGCCTTCCCTTCCACGAATGTGTTGTGGTCGGGAATATCCTGGTGCATCCATGATTCAGTGAAACACATCGAGCTACACTCCCAGTATTTCCTCTGACTCCGTGGAGAAGTCAGAAATACTGCTGTCTCACCGTCTCTTTCCTTGTCCTCTTCTGTCCTCCACCTCTGCATTCTCGGTGTGTTTTCCTCCAGATTTCAACTGGTACATCTGTGGTTCTGACCGTTGAGCAGGCGACATCAATACGATCAGCTGATCTCTCGAGTACGCTACAGGATGCACTCAACGATGTAGACTGGGACATGTTCAGAGCATGCGCAGTCGACATCAACGAGTTTACGGAAGTAGCAGTATGCTTCGTCAATATGCTAGCGGAGGAGATTATCCCCACTGCGAGAGTCACCACATTCCCAAACCAGAAACCGTGGATGGACAGATCGATCCGCACTGCAGTAAACGCCAGGACCGCCTCCTACAACGCGGGTCTCGCCACTGGCGATATGAGCGCCTACAAAGCGGCCTCATACGGCGTGCGGCGCGCGGTGAGAGATGCCAAACGCCGGTACCGGGAACGTGTGGAGTCCCGCTTCCACCAGGGCGACACACGGAGTATGTGGCACGGACTACGCACCATTACGGACTACAAAGCCAGGGACACTGCGCCGATCAACGCCGACTCTGCATTCACCAACGAGCTGAATCGGTTCTACGCCCGTTTCGAGGTTAGCCAGGCGGCTAATGCTATCTACCGCCTGACTACCGAGGACAGTGACGTCATCAGCGAGAGACCGGTGACCAGCATCGCGGAGCATGACGTCCGAGCGGCACTGAGGAGAGTGAACACAAGGAAAGCGGCGGGGCCAGACGGCATCACCGGCCGTCTGCTGCGCTGACCAGCTAGCAGGTGTGTTCACTTACATCTTCAACGAGTCCCTGGCGAAGTCTGTGGTCCCCACATGCTTCAAAAGATCCACCATCATCCCTGTGCCCAAGAACAGCAAACCCTCATCCCTGAACGATTACCGGCCAGTTGCACTGACCTCGGTAGTAATGAAGGTGTTTGAGAGGCTGCTGAAGAACATCATCTCCTCCTCCATCCCAGACACCACAGATCCGCTGCAGTTCGCCTACAGATCCAACAGATCCACAGAGGATGCCATCGCCCACGTCCTACACACCACTCTCAGCCACGTGGACAAGAAACAGGGTAACTATGTGCGAATGCTGTTTGTTGATTACAGTTCAGCGTTTAACACATGTGACCTACATGTTGATATCTATTCAACTAAGCATTCCATGCCTCTTAATCACGTAATATGTACTCACTTTCCGCTCGACCCGCTCTCCACAAGCCGCATGACTACAATACCGTACTCTCGGGACCTACAACTATCACTATAGGAACCACTCGCGTCTGTGCGTCCTTAAAACACTCAGCGTTATCGACCCCGATTTAATGGTGTTACTTCCCCACTGGCTCAAATCATCAGACATACAGTGAGGAGTTGCAGCCTGATCTTCTCACTGGACTACAGTAACATGCTTCTCCAACACATCACCATCAACACAGGAGCACCTCAGGGATGTGTCCTCTCGCCACTGCTCTACTCCCTCTACACTTCAGACTGTGTGGCCACCCATGGCTCCAACACCATTGTGAAGTTTGCTGACGACACAGTGGTGTTGGGTGCCATCTCCAACAACGATGAGGCGGCCTACATGGATGAAGTGAAGAATCTGGCATCATGGTGCCAGGACAACCACCTCCAGCTGAACGTCGGCAAGACCAAGGAGCTGGTGGTGGACTTCAGAAGGAGTCAGCACAGAGACTACAAGCCCATTATCATCAATGGAGCTCCAGTGGAGAGGGTGCAGTCCTTCAAGTATCTCGGTGTCCACATCTCCTCAGACCTGACATGGGCTGCCCACATTCAGGTCCAGACCAAAAAGGCTAGGCAGCGCCTGTATCACCTACGACAACTGAGGAAGTTCAGGGTCTCTCCAAAGATCCTCAGGATTTTCTATACAGGCGCTGTGGAGAGCATCCTCACACAGAACATGACATCGTGGTTTGGGAACAGCTGTGTGAAGGACCAAAAAGCTCTCCAGAGAGTGATCCGTACAGCAGAACGCTGCTGCAGGATTGCTCTCCCCCCGCTTCAGGACACCTACACCAGGAGATGCCGGACTAGAGCAGCGCAGATACTGAAGGACCCGTCCCATCCTGGCAACAAACTGTTCCAACTTCTGCAATCTGGTAGAAGGTTCCGCATCTTCCGGGCAAGGACAGAGAGACTCAAGAGGAGCTTCTATCCCCAAGCCATCCGTGCCCTAAACACACACACCCGCCCTCTCACATCATCTATAACTGACTGAGACAGGACTCTTCCAGACACTAAACCAAGGCACAATGTACATTTCAATTCCTTTAATTTAAATATGTTTATATTGTCTATCCTGTAAAATAGTCAGATACAGTGGGGCAAAAAAGTATTTAGTCAGCCACCGATTGTGCAAGTTCCCCCACTTAAAATGATGACAGAGGTCAGTAATTTGCACCAGAGGTACACTTCAACTGTGAGAGACAGAATGTGAAAAAAAATCCATGAATCCACATGGTAGGATTTGTAAAGAATTTATTCGTAAATCAGGGTGGAAAATAAGTATTTGGTCAATAACAAAAATACAACTCAATACTTTGTAACATAACCTTTGTTGGCAATAACAGAGGTCAAACGTTTACTATAGGTCTTTACCAGGTTTGCACACACAGTAGCTGGTATTTTGGCCCATTCCTCCATGCAGATCTTCTCGAGAGCAGTGATGTTTTGGGGCTGTCGCCGAGCAACACGGACTTTCAACTCCCGCCACAGATTTTCTATGGGGTTGAGGTCTGGAGACTGGCTAGGCCACTCCAGGACTTTCAAATGCTTCTTACGGAGCCACTCCTTTGTTGCCCGGGCGGTGTGTTTTGGATCATTGTCATGTTGGAAGACCCAGCCTCGTTTCATCTTCAAAGTTCTCACTGATGGAAGGAGGTTTTGGCTCAAAATCTCACGATACATGGCCCCATTCATTCTGTCCTTAACACGGATCAGTCGTCCTGTCCCCTTGGCAGAAAAACAGCCCCATAGCATGATGTTTCCACCCCCATGCTTCACAGTAGGTATGGTGTTCTTGGGATGCAACTCAGTATTCTTCTTCCTCCAAACACGACGAGTTGAGTTTATACCAAAAGTTCTACTTTGGTTTCATCTGACCACATGACATTCTCCCAATCCTCTGCTGTATCATCCATGTGCTCTCTGGCAAACTTCAGACGGGCCTGGACATGCACTGGCTTCAGCAGCGGAACACGTCTGGCACTGCGGGATTTGATTCCCTGCCGTTGTAGTGTGTTACTGATGGTGACCTTTGTTACTTTGGTCCCAGCTCTCTGCAGGTCATTCACCAGGTCCCCCCGTGTGGTTCTGGGATCTTTGCTCACCGTTCTCATGATCATTTTGACCCCACGGGATGAGATCTTGCGTGGAGCCCCAGATCGAGGGAGATTATCAGTGGTCTTGTATGTCTTCCATTTTCTGATGATTGCTCCCACAGTTGATTTTTTCACACCAAGCTGCTTGCCTATTGTAGATTCACTCTTCCCAGTCTGGTGCAGGTCTACAATACTTTTCCTGGTGTCCTTCGAAAGCTCTTTGGTCTTGGCCATGGTGGAGTTTGGAGTCTGACTGTTTGAGGCTGTGGACAGGTGTCTTTTATACAGATGATGAGTTCAAACAGGTGCCATTCATACAGGTAACGAGTGGGGGACAGAAAAGCTTCTTACAGAAGACGTTACAGGTCTGTGAGAGCCAGAGATTTTCCTTGTTTGAGGTGACCAAATACTTATTTTCCACCCTAATTTACGAATAAATTCTTTACAAATCCTACCATGTGAATTCATGGATTTTTTTTTCACATTCTGTCTCTCACAGTTGAAGTGTACCTCTGGTGCAAATTACTGACCTCTGTCATCATTTTAAGTGGGGGAACTTGCACAATCGGTGGCTGACTAAATACTTTTTTGCCCCACTGTATCATTGTGATGTTGTTTATTCTATTACTCTTGTTCTCTTCTGCTTGTTTTCTTTCTATTCTATATCTATATCTATATCTATATCTTCTCTATCTATATATATCTATCTCTCTATCTATATCTATATCTATATCTATATCTATATATATATATATATAATGTTCTTCCTCTACACCCCC
>NW_024584662.1:0-10641 GCF_018398535.1 Haplochromis burtoni
TGCTCAGGAACTCCAGATGTGGCGAGCAGCCGCTGGAGAGAGTAGAAATGCTCCTGGCATCACACCACTTTCTGTTTACTATGAAACACACTCCTCCCCCTTTGGTTTTGTTCGACTCTGCCGTTCTGTCAGCGCGGAGCACAAAGAATGAATATTTATAGACCAAACCCAGCAAGGGGGTGGGGCTTCAACCAATGAATAATCAGAGAGCAGTTTGGTCACATGACTCTTGCAAAGACAACACCATCATGGGAAAAAAATCTTTATTCTGTTAATTTGTACAAATAAAGTTTCTGTTGTTCATAAAGTTCACTAGCAGCGGCTCTCAGCTCTGCTCGCTGGTGATTGGCTGTTAGGTGGAGGTTGAGGCAGGAGGCACTCATCATCTGCCCTTCTTCGTCTTGGCCACCTTCTCCTTCCTCTTCTTCACGTGCTTGGGTACTTTGGTTCGACGTTTCTCTCGCTGAGCCTCCTTCACCATCTTCTTCCTCTCCTGAAAGGAAACATGGCGAGACGTGACGTCAGGAACGACACGCACAACACTTTGACCTCTGACCTGCTGCAGCAGCCATCTTCTTATTAATAACATGACAGTTCCCAGTGCTCAGAAAGACGGTTTGAACCACGTTTTCTGAGCAGTAACCTGCTCCTGCTGCTTCCTGTATGTAGCTCTGTATGTGCGTTTGTTATTTACTCCTCCAGCTACGCCTGTAATCGGCCTTGTGTTTGTACATGTGCCACAAAGCTGTGGCTGCTCCACACGCAGGAGGCAAACACTAAAGAGGAGAAGAAGACTCACACTTCTCAGAAACACCCTTTGATTGTAATTACGTGCCATTTAAGCTCCGCCTCTTTGCTCTTCACCGTGTGTAGACAGACTCATTAAATGATGACATCACTGCTGCTGCCGTGTCATCAGTGTGTTTGTGGGCTTGTCACACGCCACTCATAGACACGCTTCTACTGCAGGTCTATTTTTAGTCATGTTTCCATGACGATCACAGAGCGCTACGAGTTCAAACGAAGCCCTGAAGCAAAAACTGATCATCATCTGCCATTGATCAGTGCTGGACCCGTAAACATGCTCAGCCTCTCTCTGACAAACGGAGGCGCCGCAGACCTTCAGGCTGTCAGCAGTTTAACCTTGCTGGCAGTGGGCGGAGCAACCCCTCCTAGCCTGCTGGTACGTTCAGCTCCGGTATCGTTTGTAAAATCCCAGGTGACATCAGAAAACTGGCCTCTGACCTTGAATTCACAGTCACTTCAAACTCGATGTCCACCAAAAATGTCTAACGTCTCAATCTCGAGTTGTCGCTTTCACAATCTTGGGTGTGCAAACCTCCGCCCACCCAGCAGGGTGTCGACACACCCCACAGTCAGCTGCACCTGACGGTGAAACACTCGCCCCAGCTGTCTTAGCTAGAAGAGCCAGCTGCACAAACAGATAAACCCCGAACACCGCTGCTGCTGCTTCACCTTTCTGTCCATCTGAGCATCCTCACTTTGCTGCTGCTCCTCCTCCTCTTCTTCCTCCTCTTCTTCCTCCTCTTCCTGTGAGGAGGAGCAGTCGTCCTCTAGGAGAGCGGGAACCTGAGGAGACACCAGACAGGTGAGATCACCTGAGCTGTTGAGGCCCTTTCAGGATCTGATCAGCTCTCCTCTCTGTGGAGCTGTTTAACTGCCTAGAGGGGTTTTAAGATGGTGGCCACAGAGCAAGACCTTCCTCCTAAAATACTCCACGCCCACGCTACGCTAAGGGCCGCCTGACGTGTGACGTACCGTCTGAACTCCAGAGAGGTCCTTCTTCAGCCCTGTCAGCGTCTGATACAGGATCTGAGAGACACAAAATACCTTCATCATCATCGCCATCATCATCACCATCATCAGCATCATCGAGTTGGTGGTCTTACATTGTCATTCTGTCCACTGATGGCCGACTCTTCCTCCTGCGTCCTCACCAGGTCGACGTCACGCTCGTAATGACTCACCTCAGTCAGAGTACGGGGGATGTAGGCCTTTTTAAACACCTGAGGGGTCAGAGGTCAGAAGTGAGACTGGCTCAGAAAGGGCAAACTCATCAGTGTAAGCAGCTGTGAGGCATCACCTCCTCGTCCACACCATCCTGACTCGATCGCTCCTCCGACGTCCTCTCAGCTGCAATCACCATCGCCTGAACAATCAGAGAGAAGTGCGATAAGTGTCAATCAAACAAGTTCTGCACGTTCTTGCAAAAACATGACCCGTGCAGCTGTTAGCACCTTGTCCAGGTACTGGTCAATGTTCTGGCTGGTGATGTTCGGGTCAGTGATGAAGTCAAAGAGTTCCCTGACTGTCATCACAGCCACGCCGTGCTTCACAAAGAACTCTGGGAAAGAAGACAGCGCAGTCAGAGGCCATCTTCAGAAGAACCTGCTCTTCACTTTCACCTGTTATTGTGAAAGAACCCCTCTCACCATTGATGTTGCTGCAGTCCTTCCGCAGGAACTCCAGGGCGTGAGGATGATCGTGCTCCACCGACTGCGACACATCGATGATGTAAGCGTCTCCGTTGTGATACCTGCAGACAGCCGAAATACATCAAACACACCGAAGGGTCCACAGGAAGTTTACTTTGAAAGAGTCAACTCACAGCATGTTGAACTCGCTGAGGTCGGCGTGGACGAGTCGAGCCTCCTGAAACATCTTCCTCATGTTCTGTATGACCTGCAGGTAGAGCTCCCGAGCCTTCGACTCCGAAAGTGAGGCGTTCTTCAGCAGAGGGGCTGGACTGTCCCATGAATGAAAGAGACAGCGATGAATAAAGGAGAACACAACTCCAGGAAGAGATAAAACTTCTGAGGTGGCCAGCATATGACCCTGATTTTTTACCTGCTTCCCACGATAGTAGATTTGAACCATGGGTGTGGCATGGAATCACTGCTGGGTGTTTGGTTATTGTAGAATCTAAAATTATGGCTTTTGATACCCTATGCAAGACTTACGACCTCGAGAAACAAGACTTTTTTTGAAACTTGCAACTCCGTGACTATATTGGCAAAAGACTGAAGAGCTGTGTCCGTGGAGACTTCTCGATTGTTAATATTTTCATTGATGCTTATGACTCTGGGAGTAACAGAGCCTTGATAAGTAAACTGTATAAATGTCTGACTAAGCTCAAAGGGCACTCAGCGATTTACATAAAGCAGAAATGGACATTGTGATTACAGAAGATGGGTGGGCACGGATCTGGGAGACACAGTTTACCACGACTAACTCCAACATGTGGCGGGACTTCTGCTGGAAGAACATTATACGCTATTTCATAACGCCTAAACAGAAGTCTAAATTCAGTGCTACACCTGCGTTTTGCTGGAGGAATTGTGGGGAAGTCATGGCTGATTACGGTCATATATTCTGGTCCTGCCCACTCATACGACCCTTCTGGACGGAAGTTATAAAGATAATTACAGAGGTGTTGGGATTCCACGTGTCTTGTACATTTACCTCATTGTATCTGGGATATTTTACAGACGATTTAGTTGCAGATGATGTTTACCTTCTGAAAGTTCTCTTGGCTTCTGCGAAGAAGGCCATAACAAAACGCTGGCTCTGTAGAGATCCTCCCACTGTAACACTTTTTACCTCTATAGTGGAAGACGTCAAATTGATGGAATGTATGACTTTCACTCTGCGACTGCAGGGAGATTTGGGAAGGAGACGGTGGAGAAAATGGCTGGACTTTACAGCTTGTGGCAGCACCCTTTAATGCATAGAATTAGTAATGCAGACTTGTTGACGTATGTATGTGTGGATGTGCAGATGTATGTACAGGTGTATGTTATCTTCCCATGACCTCATACTGTTTCTGTTTTTTCTTTTTTCTTTTATCTTGTTGCATAAAAATGTTCCTAAACAAATAAAAAGTGTCAAAAAAACCTGTAAAATCACCTTAAAGTCAGCGTAAGACTCTGCTGATGTGATCGATTATTAATCGGACCGATACTTACACATTGTCTTTTCCAATGAACCCCATCAGCAGAACATGGCTTCTGAGGAGGAGAGGTTCTGGGCTCGGGATTCCCGCCGTCTGCAGCCTGAAACACACACACGAGTTCTACTGGGTTCTAGCAATCCGAACAAGTTCTGACAACGGGACAGGTTCCATGTTTTTAACAGGTTATGCAATCAGAGCGGGTCCATGTTATCAGTAAGAGCATCTCTAACGCTCGACACAGGCTTTACTGGGTTCTACCAGTCAGAACCAGTTCTGTTTGGTTCTGGGTGTGGTTACAAAGGTTCTGACCTGATGAGGTTCCTCATCTCCTTCTCTGCCCATGTTCTCACCATCTTCCGGGGGTTTCCTTTACAGTACCCATGACGGAACCTGCAGAATAGAATAGAATAGAATAGAATAGAATAGAATAGCCTTTATTGTCATTGTACAGAGTACAACGAAATTGGAGTGCCACTCCCTTGGTGCAAGTTTCAATAATAAATATAAATGTAAAATATAAAAAGTACAAAAAAACAATCGTAAGTACTCAAACAATAGTATGTACAATATATACAGGATAGCAGCATTAATATAATGACAGTATGAATAGCAGCATAATATAATGACAGTGACGGTATGGAATAGGTTCAATTGTTTTTGTGCTTATTTACTACGGTGATAGCTCTGGGAAAGAAGCTATCCCTGAATCTGTTTGTCCTGGTTTTATGTGACCTGTACCGTCGGCCTGACGGTAATAGTTCAAACAGTTGGTTGCTGGGGTGAGAGTGGTCCTTGATGATATTGCCAGCTCTGCTGAGGTACCGAGAGTTTGCAGTGACCTCCAGGCTGGGCAGAGAGCAGCCAGTGATCTTCTGGGCTGTGTTGATGACCCTCTGCAGTACTTTCCTGTCCGCAGCTGAGCACCCTGCATACCATGTTGTTATGCCGTACGTTAGGATGCTCTCTATGGTGGCTCTGTAAAATGTCACCAGCAGCCTCTCCTCCAGGTTGTTCCTCCTGAGCACTCTCAGAAAGTGGAGACGCTGCTGGGCCTTTTTAACCACCGCCGTGGTATTTGCAGTCCAGGAGAGGTCATCAGAGATCTGCACGCCCAGAAACCTCATGGAGTGTACCCTCTCCACACAGTTCCCGTGAATGTAAAGTGGGGCCGGGTCTGCTCTGCCCTTCCTGAAGTCCAAGATAAGTTCTTTAGTTTTCGTGGTGTTCAGTTGGAGGTTGTTAACTGAACACCACTCAGTCAGTCTGTTGACCTCATCTCTGTAGTCCGACTCATCCCCCCTTGAGATGAGTCCAACCACTGTGGTGTCATCCGCAAACTTTATGATGGTGTTTGAATTCAAATTCAAATTCAAATTCAAATTTTATTTGTCACGTACACAGTCATACACAGTACGATATGTAGTGAAATGCTTGGACAACTGCTCGTGACCTAAAGAAAACAAAAAAGGAAAAGGCTATGAATAAGATAGGAAATAAATATGAAAAATTAAAAAGGGTAAATTTAACTAGGAAGGAATAAAATATAAATTAAGGTTAAAAATGAAATAACTGTACAACACAAATTAGAATGAAGGGTAAATTTAACTGGGAGAATAAGATAAAATATATAAATTAAAGTTGAAAATAAAATAACTGTACAACAAAATACACAATATAGAACTATATAAGAATGTATGAAGAAATCTAAATATAAATAAATATATACACAATAACAGCAGCTGTACAAGTATTAACCGGAAATGAAGAATATAGTGACCAGTGTTGTGCAAAAACAAAGTCCAGAAAGTCCAGTGTGTGTGTAAGAACCATATGTGTGGTCAGTACTGTGTGGTGGTGTGATTGAGAGACCGTATCGCCTGCGGGAAGAAGCTCCTCCTCAGTCTCTCTGTGTTGGTCTTCAGGGAGCGGAATCGCTTTCCTGACCTCAGCAGAGAGAACAGTCTGTTGTTGGGATGGCTGAGGTCCTTCACGATCTTCCTGGCCTTGGTCCAGCACCGCCTGCTGTAGATTGAGTGCAGGTCAGGGAGCTCGGAGCGGATGGTGCGCTCAGCTGACCGCACAACCCTCTGTAGAGCTCGTCTGTCCTGCATGGTGCTGTTCCCGAACCAGGTTAAGATGTTTCCCGTCAGGATGCTCTCTATGGTGCACGAGTAAAAGTTCCTGAGCACCTTGGAGGGCAGTTGGAAGTCTCTCAAGCGTCTGAGGTGGTAGAGACGCTGTCGGGCCTTTTTCACCACGGTGTTGATGTGACAGGACCATGACAGGTCCTGCGTGATGTGAACTCCGAGGTATTTGAAGCTGTCCACTCTCTCCACTGGGCACTCGTTGATGACGGGGGTCTGGTAGTTCCTCTCCTGCTTAGTGCTGAAGTCCACTATCAGCTCCTTTGTCTTACTGACGTTTAGAAGGAGGTTGTTCCTCTGGCACCAGTTCTCCAGATTCCTAATCTCCTTCAGGTAGGCCGTCTCGTTGTTATCAGAGATCAGGCCCACCACGACGGTGTCGTCAGCAAACTTGATGATGGTGGTGGAGCTGGTAGTGGCCACACAGTCATATGTGTACAAAGAGTACAGCAGGGGGCTCAGAACACACCCCTGGGGGGCTCCAGTGCTGAGAGTGGTGGAGGCTGAGACATGTCCGCCCATCCTTACTGCCTGTGGTCTGCCAGTTAGGAAGTTGGAGATCCACTGACACATAGATGAGCTGAGTCCCAGATGCTCCAGCTTGGTGGTGAGTGTGGAGGGAATTATGGTGTTAAATGCAGAGCTGTAGTCTATGAAGAGCATTTTAACATAATTCCCCCTTCTAGTGTCCAAGTGAGTGAGTGATGTGTGGAGGAGATGAGAGATGGCATCGTCTGTGGAACGATTTGGACGGTAAGCGAACTGTAGTGGGTCCAGTGTGTCTGGTAGTGAAGAAATGATGAAGTCTCTGACCAGGCGTTCAAAGCACTTCATCACTACTGAGGTGAGGGCTACAGGGCGATAGTCATTGAGAGAAGCAGGGTGGGGTTTCTTCGGGACAGGAACAATGATGGACTCTTTGAAGCATGTGGGGATCACCGACTGAGATAAAGAGATGTTGAATATCTCAGTGAACACAGGAGCTAGCTGGTATGCGCAGTCTCTAGGATACGACCTGGGATGCCGTCTGGTCCTGCTGCTTTCCTGGTGTTCACTCTCTTGAAGGCTCTCCTTACTTCATGCTCGGAGATGACGAGCACGTTTCCGGTGCTGGCAGTATCTTCCTGTCTGCAGCCGTTAGCGCCGCTAACACTAGCATTGTTGGAGACCTTAGCTGCAGCCTCGAAGCGAGCATAGAAAGTGTTCAGCTCGTCTGCCAGAGTCACGGCCGCGTTCGTCATACCGGTTGTTGGTGCTTTATAGTCCGTTATTGTCCTTAGTCCCCGCCACAGGCTCCTAGAGTCACTCTGTTGGAGTTGTGACTCTAGTTTCCTCCCGTAGCGCTGCTTCGCCTCTTTCACCGCCCTCCGCACGTTATATGACGCGGCTTTGTACGGGTCCATGTCCCCCGTCATGAGTCCCGTGTTGTAGGCAGGTGGTGTTTGAGAGATGGGTAGGGGAGCAGTCGGATGTGTAGAGCGTAAACAGGAGGGGACTCAAAACACATCCTTGTGGAGACCCGGTGCTGAGTGTGATGGTGCTGGACCGGTGGGGGCCGAGTCTGACAGACTGTGGTCTATTTGTCAGGAAGTCCTTGATCCAGAGGCAGATGGGGGTGGAGAGTCCCAGGTGAGACAGTTTCTGGACCAGGATCTCCGGGATGATATGATTGAATGCTGAGCTGAAGTCCAGAAAGAGCATTCTCACATAGCTTCCTCGGTGCTCCAGGTGACTCAGCGCAGTGTGGAGCGCTATGGTGATAGCGTCCTCGGTGGAACGATTTGTCCTGTAGGCAAATTGGTGGGGGTCCAGAGTGGGAGGCAGACCGGCCCTGATGTGCTGACAGACCAGTCTCTCAAAGCACTTCATCACTACAGGCGTAAGTGCAACAGGCCTGTAGTCATTTGGGCTGGCCACAGCTGTCTTCTTGGCGATGGGGATGATGGTGGAGGTTTTGAGGCAGGGCGGGACGGTGTTTGATGACAAGGAAAGGTTGAAGATTTTAGTGAAGACTCCGGTCAGTTTGTCAGCACATGCTCTGAGAACCTTTCCATGTATTCCATCAGGACCTGCCAGTTTGTCCAACAGGACAAACTGTTCCTGAAGGAGTCTCCTGCTGTACCTGGAGGCAACAGGAAGTGCTCGTGGTGTACCTGAGCGCTCTTCTTCTGTGGTGCCGGACTCACCTGAACTCCCCGCTGACGTACTTATCGCGGTCTTTGAACAGCAGGATGGACGTCTTGTAGATCTTGATGGCTCTGCTGTCCCCGGCTGCTGTGCTGGCGTGATAAACGTTTGCCTGAGAGGGATGAGTATTGATCAGCGCACGTGTAACTGTTCAGCGCATTGATCGAGCGATTAGTGAATGGTCTGACCTCCTTCCCAGTGCTGATGCAGCCGTTGATCTCGGAGATAATTCCTCGACTCAGCATCTTAAAGAGAATCATTCGAGTTCGAGGGTCTAACACCTGAAGAAGAAGAAAGCATCAGCTGCTTATTGATCTTCACCTTATTGATTATCTTTCACCTCCTGGCAGTTCTTTCCTAAAGAACTCAGTAAAAGTGGTAGCATCGCATCACAACAACAGTCGCCTCGAGGTGCTCTAGATTGTAGGCCAGAGCCGCTACAGGAACTCACCTGTTCCACTGTGGCTCGATCTGATTTGTCCCTCACTCTGTACCTGTGGAGAGAAGCCAATCAGGATGTGAGTCACAGCAGGAACACCACGGCTGATGGCAGGATCATCGGCTGCGCTCACACTCACGTGTCGGCTTCTCTCTGTTTCTGCATCGTCGTCACTTTATTGATCACTGAGTCTGCGTAGTTCAGTTTGTCTGCCGGAAAACAAAGACGATCAGTCGATTCAATCGATTCCTGATCATAACTACAAAGCCTACACCGACGTTGGACCAGAGACGCAGACTTGATGATGCTTCACTGGCTCCAGACCTCCACAGCGGCTTATAGCAGGCCGTTGGGTGCAGGTGATCAATCAATACAATCAATACTGACAATCAGCTGTGAGCAGACAGGTCGCTCTGAAAGGCGGATGAAATGCCACATCGATGTCGTTTAAGAGCTTCACGAAACTAAAAAGCTGTGTGTGAGTGTGTTCCTGTCTAGTTATCTTTGTGAGGACCAAAATCTGCATTCTGTGTGTGTGTTTCGTACCCAGGTTGATCTTGTGTTCATATTTCCTCAGAGCTTTGTCAGATGGCGTTGATGACGGCAGCTTCTTATTGGACGGATTCTGTCTGTTGGACTGCAGTCGGAGACTCTGTGCACAAAAATAACTCAGGTTATAACGTCTCTCACACACACACACACACACACACACACACACACACACACACACACACACACACACACACACACACACACACACACACTCTTTGTCATCGGGCTAGCACTACAGAAGAGGAGCAACGCTGTCAGCTCATTTCTATTAGCTGACACTTATCAGCTCAACAAACATGCAGTTTGTCTCACAGTGTGTTGCAGCTAAAGGTCCAGCTGCTGTATTTGACAGGGAGAGAAAAGACAGAAAGCTACTTCACTCAGAGGTGGAGACAGATTAGAAAGAAGGACAGGAGAGGAAGAAGGACGCTCATTTAAAGCTCACATGGAAGTCCTCGTGGTTTTAAATCTGTCATATTGTGTTTGTTCATAAACCTGCTGCTAATCAAACTGAGGCAGACTGTCATTTAAAGGCTGCATGAGAATCCTCTGCAGGATGAACAGGTGAGTTTGCTGCACTGATGGGTTTACAGTAGAGTGTGTGACTGCTGCACAGCGGCTGTGGGTTCATGCTCACAGTTAGCTTATACCAAGGTATGGAGGGCCAGGAGTACCAAAAATAATTAAATAGCCCATTAAATAATTAAATGTTTAAGTAATGAATTAAAATGGAAAGAACCCCGACTCAACAATATGAATTTTACATTTGCTCAAATCTGGATGAATCCAGGTGTGTACATCCACAGAGAGCAGCAGGTCAGCTGATCACAGCCTGCACACTAAGAAACTACTGGAGCTCTCAGTGGAAATGACTTTCAGTCTTTCCCCCATACTGAGACATGACAGCTGATTTAAAGGTTCCTCCACCTGCTGAATCCACGTTAACCTCTGACTGTACACATATTCCTGTTTGGAGACAAAGTCCCCCTCTACAATGTAGGCAACAGGAAATAGTGACTTGTTTTTATTTCTATGCTTTTTATTCTGATTCAAGCTGTATAAACAAAGATAGACTAAAGTTTGTATTTCCATGAGAACCTTCACAGACATATTTGTATTCCCATCTATCTATCATTTTATAATTATGTTAATATAACGCAAGGTTCAGTTAGCTTTGCACAGAAACAGTCCTCCAAGGAACTACTCATCTCCTCAGTTAGCTCCTCTGTTAGCCCCTGTGTTAGTCCTGCTATTAGTCCCTGTTAGCTCCTCTGTTAGTCCCTCTGTTAGCCACTCTGTTAGTCCCTGTTAGCCCCTCTGTTAGTCACTCTGTTAGTCCCTGTTAG
>NW_024584662.1:12092-13750 GCF_018398535.1 Haplochromis burtoni
GCTCCTCTGTTAGTCCCTCTGTTAGTCCTTCTATTAGTCCCTGTTAGCTCCTCTGTTAGTCCCTCTGTTAGCCACTCTATTAGTCCCTGTTAGCTGCTTTGTTAGTCCCTGTTAGCCCCTCTGTTAGTCCTTCTATTAGTCCCTGTTAGCTCCTGTGTTAGCTCCTCTGTTAGCTCCTGTGTTAGCTCCTCTGTTAGTCCCTGCTAGCTCCTGTGTTAGCTCCTCTGTTAGCTCCTCTGTTAGTCCCTGTTAGCTCCTCTGTTAGCTCCTCTGTTGCATAATCAGGCGTTCAACACATACATCATCAGCTGATCTCCTTTTACACCTGGAAGGCTGTTGGTTCTTCCACCTCTACTCACTTCCTGTCTTACCTGAAAGCCACCCGCTGCCTGGTTATATCTTTTGGCCAGATCTGCTGCTGAGCTCCAGGCCCACTCATCCTCATCATCATCCTCATCCTCCTCCTCACTGAAATCCTGCTGCTCTGATGAAGGCAGTGCATCACTGATGCGAGTCAGCTCCACTGATTTGACGCTGCAGAACAAAAACAAACAAACAACGAAAACACAGTCAGAGCTGCTGAAATCTTTGCGAAAGTTACTCATACAGCAAACAAGATGTAATGATGAAAGAGGAGGCAGCCCTGGTGCCCCGATGGTCAGGAAGGCAGAGGCCCAAGCTGTGAACTGGTCCCCTCTGTGAAGCTATCAGAGCTCCTCTGTGGGTTAAAGTTGTGGTTCTGTTCTTGTGCCCTGAAGCCTGTCGATTGTATTTATGTAGTAATTAATGAATTTTACCTGCAAATATTGGCCTGAAACAAGAAGCCCTGATGGTGAGAGGCTGGTTTCTGTATGGGACTGAAACACCAACAGTACGGCCATGGAGACTTACACTGAGTGTGTGTGTGTAAGGTGCGTCAGTAAACGCGACAGAAAAGCTCACACATGACAGCATCAGAGCATCAGCTGCTGAAACCCAGGCTACACCTGAGCTTACCTGGATAAGACTGAATCCTGCTATGGAGTGGTGACGCGTTACCATGGTGATTTAGCCAGGTACAGCCTCACTGTTTACAGCGCATTATCAAAACAAACAAACGAACTCACCTGTCCTCCTCCGCGTCATCAAACTGCCCAGGTACACACGCCGACTCCGCCATGACATCAAAGCCTCTTACACGTGCACAGGTGAGCGCTGAACCTTCTGGACCGACTGTGCTGCGCCGCTCCTCGTGTTTACGCCACTTCCGTGTTCGACCACGTGACTACGGAGAGCGGCGCGGCTCAGAGGATGACGTCACATCACATCTACCGATCCCACTCTCAAAAACACACACGCGGTAATCTAGCTTTCACCCAACAACAGGTGTTCTGGGAATCCTTTTTTTTTTTTTCAAATATTAAACTTTATTAAGAAACAGTATACAGAACATGTATACAACCAGAACAAAATTAACATATGCCAGGGGGTGTAATACAAAGAATTACATACATTCAATAATTTGTAATTACTGAATGTTCGGCTTATCGGTCTGGAAGAGGGTCTGGAAAGTGGTGGCAGCATAAATGATTATGTGATGAAGATACTCGCGGATGGCCTAGGTCTACGAGGGGAGGAATATGAGCTGGAAAGATGCCACAGAAGTACGAGACCACGCC
>NW_024584663.1:0-13745 GCF_018398535.1 Haplochromis burtoni
AGAGGTGCACCTAAACGTACCATAGCACAGAGACCAGAAGTCCCACTAGGAATTCTAACATATAATCTGTACCCACCACAATAATAATACAAACCAGCACGTGCCCACAGGCCTATTTCGGTGCCAGTGTCTTTTGATACTTTTCCTCTGGCCCGGTACGTCACAGTGCACCAATCGGCGTTAATCTCCCCGGCCTCATGCTCATATCTGTCAGGGAAAGACACAGTTAAGTTAAAACACATGTAGTTGGCTTTTCTTGGTGTGAAAGGACCAAGTACAGTGTCATTACCTATTGGTGGAAACAAACTAGCTAACGTAGTGCAATTACCTTCAGAAACCGCTCCTCTCATGAGTCTAAGCATGCAAACAAATCTCCACTGGTCTTCAGGATATAGGGGAGCTGGTTCTGTGAAAAGATGTGGGCGAGCAGCTGCGCACGCCACACAATCTGAAACATTTTGTTCTCTAGCATTTTGGATGAGCCAGTCTAGCCACAGATTGCTATCACGATAGCCAGTGGCCATTGAAATGAGCTGTTTAGGTTTGAGTCTTGTATAATCTACTTCAAGTATTTGTGGGCCCGATTCAGAAAGTGACAATAGTGGGGGAGGTGTTGAGACAATTATTTCAGCCACATCAGGTGCAGAATCTTTAAAATTAATTTTAACCAACCCGTATGGATCCTTCCCTGAGACATCTGCTCCTATAAATAAATACACCACAGATCGGGCGGGCCACACAGTGTCATACCAACGATTCAGTGAGAGAGTCAACGGGTTCTGCCCAGTTGAGAAGTCCCGCTGAAACCCAAGCTTCTGCCACGTGGCGTCCTTGTAGGGGCGCCACGTGCCAGAATACTCCACTATGGTAGACCAGTAATCACATGGGCCCTTCCAATAAGTGTGATAGGGGTAGCCAAGTTTCTGATTATTACACTCTATATCTACCATTGGATTGTAACCTACCCAAACATCATATCCCCGCCATGAACTATTTAAGCCTTTACATTTAATAACGGCACAAAGATCGAATGTGTATGAAGTAGTGGACCCTTTAACGTAGTCCAGCTTTATACCGCCATAATAATCCAAACACTCATCAGATTTAGCTGTTTCGCTGCGTTTGGTTCGCTCCGCCGTGGCCTGTGAAGGGGGTATCCCTGGAGTGGACTCAGATCTGTCTCTGGGCAATTCACTTTCAAGAAAAATCACAATTACAATTACAACAGTTATCACTCCTAACACTACCATTGCTCTCCACTTTCCCCATAACCCCATTTTGGTTATTTCTCTCATGCTTTTTGTCCAATGTAATTTCACTTGTTCTTTTTGTTTTTTTTCGTTTGCTTTTGCTTTTATTTACTTTTGTTTTTTGTTGTTATAGTTGTTATTATTTTTAAACCTTTATCTTCTGAGTCGGGTGATTCTCTCTTACTCTTCTTTCTTCAACTTCCGGGGTAGACTACCCTTCAGTCGTTGCATGGATCAGGGATTTATTCTGTCCCTGGGCTGGGATCCATGTGGGGGGTCTCAGCCGAGTTCCCCCTCTTTTCCTTTGCAGAGAGCCTTTCCGACCTCTTAGGCTCTTCCGCTACAGCACACTGGCTCCAGTGGTACCAGGTTTCGCCTTTCCCTTTCAGTCGGACCGCGTGTGAGGTCCTGGTCTCCACCTCGAATGGACCTGTCCACCTGGGCTCGTTCCACTTTCGTTTGTAGACCTTCAGCCACACCCACTTTGCCTCTGGCACCGTCTGCTCCTGTCCTTGGCCTGCAGTCACCTGTGATGTAAAACTTAAGACAAGAGCTTTCAGTGTTTTAAATTGCTTTAAATGTTCAAATGTGGGCATTTCTTGTCTTAAAGCTGGCACCCCTGCAGTGGGGCCAGGAAATTGTCTCCCGGTGAACAACTCATAAGGAGTAAACCCGGTGGACTGATTTACTGAGCATCTAATGCTCATGAGCGCTATTGGTAATGCATCAACCCAATCCATTTTAGTCTGTGCACAGATCTTAGCCAATTTATTTTTTAAATTTTGATTCATTCGCTCAACCTTACCTTGAGACTGTGGATGATAAACTGTCCCAAACCTGTGTTGCAACCCTAACATGGATTCCACTTCCTGCAAATGTTTATTCTTAAAATGTGTCCCATTATCTGATCTAATTCTCTCTGGGAATCCATGCCAGGGAATATAATGATTTACCAAACACTTAATGACTGTTGTGCTGTCTTCTCTCCGGGCTGGCCACGCCTCTGGCCACCCTGTCAAACTATCCACACATACCAGCAGGTATCTAAAACCCCTCACTGGTGTCACCATGTCTGTGTAGTCAATCACTATTTCCTGGCCCGGCCTCTGTGTCAGGGGAAACTTACCCATCTCTGGTTTCACTGTAGGTTTAGGATTGTGTTGGCCACAGATAAGGCAGGTTCGCACATGTTCCCTCAACATGTCCTTCAGGAATGGGTGCCACCAATGACAGAGATTCCTCTCCATCTGGGCGACACCCACATGCCCAAGGCCATGAGCCTCTCTGATCTTTTTCTCTGCCAAATCTGCAGTCAACACTGGTCTTCCATCTGGCCCCCTCCAAATGTTGCTTACCTTTATGGCTCCTCTCTCCGTCCAGAGTGACTTTTCTTCTGGAGAGGCCTTCTTCTTGTTCTTTTATGATCTCTTCGCGTTCCAGCCCTGGATTTTCTTCCCAATCCATTCCCACACTTACCATTTGTCTGATCCCCGTGTAGCCAACCACCTTTTTGGCTGCTTCATCCGCTGCTCGATTACCTCGAGCAACCCAAGTGGCTGAATCATCGTGCCCCTTGCACTTTATGATTGCTACCTCCAGGGGTCCTTCCAGGGCTTCTTCCAGGGCCTTCATCTCCTTCTCATGTTTGATTGGTTGTTGATTGGTAGTGAGGAATCCAGCTCTCTTCCACTGACTCAGCTCCACATGTGCAGCTCCAAAGGCATAGGCTGAATCAGTGTAAATGTTTATCCTTTTTCCTTGAGCATATTTCAGAGCTTCAATCAGTGCAACCACCTCTGCTCTCTGCGCTGACTGCTGCCCTTCCAACTTTGCTGCTTTGATCACCTCCAGCTGCTCCCCTCTCTTACTTACCACTGCATAGCCTGCCTTGAGCCCCTCCTTCTCATCCCTAAAGCAGCAGCCATCTGTGAAGAGATCCTCTGCTCCTTCCATGGCTTCCGCTTTGAGATCTGGTCTTGTTTTCTCTTCTCTCCAGACCGCCTGGGCGCAGTCGTGTGGTTCCCCTGACCCCATTTGGTCTGCCATGTTTATCCCTTCATGTGTGAAAGTCAAATTTGGAGCCTCCAGCACTTTGCTGAGCCTCTGTTGTCTAAGTGGGGTCATGGTGAAGGCCTGTGAGTTAACATAAGCCACCACACTGTGTGTTGTTAAAACTCTCAGTGGGTGTCCTCTGACTATATGTGCTACTTTCTGGATGGCCTTTGCCACTCCAGCTACATGCTGAGTGCATGTAGGGTGCCTTTTCTCCATGTTGTCTAAACATACACTAATGTACATTAAAACCTGTCTGCCTCCCCCTTTTTTCTGAAACAAAACACCATTCACCACCCCTTTTGTTTCAGAAACATCTAAGAAGAAGTCCCTGTTGTAATCTGGCACAGCTAAATCTACTGCACGAGAAAGGTCCTGTTTCAAAGAAATGAAGCATTGTTCAGCTTCAGTAGTCCAGTTCAACTTAGCAGTCAGGTCCCTCATGCCATGCTGCTTCACCAAATCACGCAAAGGCTTAGTACGGCCCACATAGTCTGGAATGTACTGCCGGCTGTAGCCTGTGAGACCTAAAAAGGAAAGCATCTCTTTCACAGTCTCCGGTCGCGAGTGGGAGAGAATGGCACTTCTATGAGCAGCCATCAACCCCACCATATGCTGTTTCACCTCTCTCCCTAAAAAAGTCACCTGTGGTCTCACCAACTGTAATTTGTCTTTACTCACTTTAAAACCCGCCTCCGCCAGTCTCCTGAGCACGGTCATGGTGGCCTGAAAGCAAGCGTCTGCCGTGGGAGCGGCAATCAGGAGGTCGTCCACATATTGAACCAGAGTGCAGCCAGCCGGCATCACACACGGTTCCAACATCTGCTTCAACACTTGGTTAAAAATCCCCGGTGACAGAGCAAATCCCTGTGGCAACCGAGTATACCTTAACTGTTGACCCCTGTAAGAAAAAGAAAACACATCACGCAGAGAGTGGTGCAAAGGTAAACAAAAGAAGGCATTTGCCAGGTCAATGCATGTAAACCAACGCTGCTCTGGGGAGCGATTAGTCAATGCAGTAAATGGATTAGGAACTGGCACAGTTTTAGTTTTCAAAATTGCATTAATAGCCCGCAAATCATGAGCCATACGGTATTTACCTGTGCCATGCTTTTCCACTGGCAAAATGGGCGTGTTCCATTGAGACGTGGAAGGCTCCAACACCCCCACCTTTAACAACCCTTCAATAGTCTCTGCAATGCCTTCCTCTGCCTGTGGTGAATGTCGGTACTGTGGACGCCATATTGGAATGTCAGATTTAAGTTCAAAGGTCACAGGCGAACAGGTGGTTAAGCCAACATCCGTAGGCCCCTGTGACCACAGTGTGTGAGGCAACTGTGAGAGGCCTTTAACAGCCTCTGGATGATCTGTCAGTTCCCTGCCATGTGTCCTACGTATGTGACGATGTTCCAATATAGTGTCATCTGTGTGAGATGTTGAAATTCTGTAAGTTTTAGTACTTGGGGAGAAGGAAACATCAGGAATCTGTGTGAGTTGCCAATCAATTGCTCGTGAAGCTACACGTATCATGGGACCCAAGTCCTTTGCTTGATGTCCAGAATGAACCGCTAGAGACACATGAGGCACAGATTCATCACCCATTCGGAACCAGCTCATTTGTTCCTCCGCCAAATGGACCAGGGCTGCTACCCCCTGCGGTCCAACATAAATATCCCTGGTAGAGACCTGCCATGCTTTCCCTTCCAGGAATTCATGGAACAGGTCTTAATACCACTCAGTATTTTCGCGATCATAAAAGAGTGTCACGTGGTATGGGTCAATGGGTGGAGCATACACGTCCAGGGCCATGATCCAGGGCCGCCAGAGCTGGAAGTGTGCCAGGATGCCGTCAGAGGTCGTCAGCCGGGCCAGTAAATTTCTGCTGTACGATCAATGTCGTCAGACAGCAGCCACTGTCCTCTCGTACTTGTGGCCACACAAGGAAGCTGTGTGCCATCCTTCAACGTCACTGTTAAACCATCGGGCCCACACATGATCACAGCTCCCAGTTTGATGAGCAGGTCTCGTCCCATCAAGTTCACAGGCACCTGCGCTGAAATAACATATGGATGAGCCACTGCTTGCTTTCCAATTTCAGTCTTTAACGGAACAGTCACTGGCAATGTCATTGGAACCCCAGAGAAGCCGACCACGCTGACCTCGTCCCCAGATAGTTTAATGTTCTCAGGAACTTCTTGGATGGTTAAATAAGTAGCCGTATCAACAAGGAACGGCAGAGTCAGTCCATTCACCGTCAGTGAGAGTAAGGGGTCTGCCTTTCCCCCCTCTCCTCGGCCTCCCTGTGGGGTGTGTCACTGCTGCCAGTCCTGGCCGCCCCAGCCGGCCTCCCAGGTCGGCATTTGGGGTCTTGGTCCGAGGACCATGTGTGGGTTTGGAGCCTGATAGTACGGACCACCCCTTCCTCCTTGAGGCGGGCCCATTTGCTGTTGAATTTGTGGCTGCTGTGGACAGTCTTTCGCCCAGTGCCCAGGCTGATAACACATCCAACAGACACCTCTAGGCCCACGACCCGCTCCAGACGCACCCCTTCCATACCCCAGGGTGCCTCTCACACCCACCGGGCCACCACGACCTCTTGCCCTTCCTCTACCGGCCCACACATTACCTCCCCAGCTGGCCATGGGTGCGCTCTGCAAACCATCATAATGTGTCCAGGGATTCATTGGATAAATATTTGGATTAAATTCAGGTCTGTTAGGCTCAGGTGGGCAGTCTTGAGCTACCATCACCTTTGATGAATCAGTTAATTTGTTCTCTTTTTTCTTTTCACTTACCTTCTGTCTCGCTTCTCCCAAGTTAAGCTTAAGCAATTGTTCCTGAAACTCCTCCAACTCCCCTTTCTTTTTATCTTTCTCTTGCTTGTATTTATCCAAATAATGCACCAAGTGTGTCTCCCAGCGATGTGCGTCTCCTCCTTCTAAATCAGGGTGATCCAAAAATTTTTCTCTTACCTGCTCTGGTACTCCCTCTAGCACTGCCTGTCTAAACCAAACCTGATGAAGACCACGTGCGGAAGGATTATAACCTGTGTTCTGCAACCACTTCTCTTTCACCTGCTCTACATAATCTCTGGGATATTGATCAGGCTTCCATTCTAACTTTGTAATGGCAGCCGCATTCGGGGTTGGATATTGCTCACGCACAGCATTCCCAATCTGTTCCTGCACTCTAAAAAAGGGTGTAGAGTCTGGTCTAGTGGTGACAGCTGCCAGCACCTGAATTTCCTCCAGCGCGGTAACTGTCATACACCAGCCAGCTATGGCTCGAAAATCCCCCAAGGCGAGCTGTGTACCTGATGTCACTTTATCAAGTTGTCTCAGCCAACTCGCCCCTCCATCAATGATGGGTGGGAGCATCTGCGCTAGGGATGTAACATCCCCTACCCCGTACGGTTTATATCTTCTCTCACCTCCTGCTGCAACCACTAGGGGCATTCCTAATGCAGAAGTGGGGTGTTGCAGGACTTCCCCCTGGGGTTTTTCTGCCGCTTTCATTTGACTTCTTCTCCATATAGGATGACCCCCAAGCTCTCCTCCACTGCGAAGCCATTGCTCCTCCATCTCCTCTCGCTCTCTTCGAGATCCAAACGTGGGCCATCCTCTTGAGTCATCTTCATTCCCTCGTGCACTCTGAATCACACTACAGTCATCTATATCCTCTTCCAGAGTGCCCTGTATCCATCCATCCCAGGAGTCAACACCTCTTACCTTAGGTATTTGCACCTTAAGATGCACCTTCTTCCTCACGTCCGAAAGCGGGGCTGTTTTCTCTTCAGCTGCTCCTTTTTGCTTCTTTAGTTTGTCTGTCAGTTCTTCTTCCTCAAGTCGTTTGCGAATCATCTCCGCCAATCTCTCTGCGTCATCGGCTAATAATTCCGGAGGAGACCTAGCTGTTGCTCCTGCTGTACTGGACCATTCTGCTTCTCCTTCCTCGTCCTCCTCCTCTTTATGATCCACCTGCGTCTGGACCTGAGCATCAGGTGGCGCTGTCTTTGTAGGTCCTATTACTATATTTTGTTCCTTGAGCTTAGGGCGGTGCTGGTCCTCATACTCACACTCAGCCTGCCCTCCAGTTAGTCGCAACACCACGCCATCTTCATTCTCCATGCTGCCATCCTTAATACTCAACAAAGGATAATTACCAAAATATGGAGGAGGACGTACTGTAAAAAGAGGAGCCGTGGGCTGGGGGTGTGGAGGACAACTAGGTTTCAACTTACATTCCTCTTCCACAGGTTCCCTCATCCAGTGCTCCAATCCTTGGCAGCTGATTCCCCATGCAGCCAGCCTGGCTTGTTTCTCCTCCTCCTCCTTTATTCGTCCCTTAACTCCCCTCTTCTCCAAAATATTTGCTCCATCCAACTCTTTCCTGAGTTTCTCCTCCTTCTCCTCAGATGCCTTGGCTGCTTCCAACAAAACCTTTGCAAGAGAGCATCGCATGTCACCTTTTATTCCAGCTTGGTCGCATACACTCATTATTTCCTTCCCCATTTCCAGTATTTTACCATTCTTACCTGTTAGGTGTCCTGTCATGGTGATCTTCAATGCTTCCCCTAATTTCTCCTTTTGCTCAACAACAGTTTTCCATTGCATTTCTCCCTCTGTTGGACTCCTCACTCCTCTAATAATCTCCTCTTGTTCAGCCATTATTTTAACTCACCTGGAATTCCGTTACTTACCACCAGATGTCGTCGTTTATTTTCGTCGGGACCCTCCGAGCTCCTCCTTATTACTTCTCCTTCGTTTCACCTATGAGCCCACCCCTTAAGGCTGGCACTCACACACCTCCTATTTCTCGCAGTCTCCTTTACAGCTCACTGCAGGACACTTCCTCCTCTGCTGATCCAGGACAACACCCCGGTCAGCACCAAGAGTGGGTGCCGTCCGCTCACGCCTCACACAACTAGGACAATTAGGCTCACAATCTTCAGATTGCGCCACATTTGCCTCACGAATTATTCAAACTGCGCCACGGACTGGATACCGCAGTTTCTCTTCCCCTAAAAAATATAAAACCAAATTAAACCCCCAATTGACTTCACAGTTTACAACAATCCACGACACGGCCTCCTGCCGCAATTTCTACACACCACAAACACACACTTTTAGACACAAATTCTTTTTGTTACTTTAATTGACTCCCGTACTTCAGACGAGACGCCGACTCTAACGGCGCTTTCACACACACTACACCGTCCTCCTTCTGCATCAGGCACTGGTTCAACTCAGCTCGGAATCTAACCGGCGAAAGCAACCGATCCTGCTTTTATGCGTACTTCAGACTGTGACAGGGACCTCTCCCCGACTTAGTTATTTAAGGAGCCACGAATCCCCAGGTCACCACCCTGGATCTCCTGCCCTCAGGTCCTAGCCCCGCGTCTGAGACTAGGTGGGGTAACCAAACCCGTGACACGCGCAGCCCTTAGCTGGCGACGAAGCCTCTCAGCCCCGCTTTCTAACTAATAGTAACACACGTTTCCTGCTTTAACGCACGAGGACGGATCACCGCCACTTTGTCCTAATAACTAAGACGGATCACACACCGCCACGGATGAAACACCGATGCTATTAATTACTAACTAAGACAGATCACACACCGTTTCTTTGACATACTGAGTAAGTTTACACTGAGATACGCTCAACTTAGCGAACAGATAATTTAGACTTTATTCAATATGCACACTTCGAAAGTAAACAGGTGGTGCTTACCTTTTAAATGATAGAGCCGGCTCTCTGTTCGCCTCGTTTTCACGATCTCAGCCCTGCCAATTCGTCCTCTCTGGGCCTTGAACGAATCCCTGGTTTTTCGGCACCAAAACTGTTACCTTTTCACAGTTTCACCCGGTTCATAGATTCCTCAGGCCTCCAGAAAGAACACCGGGGACTCAGTAATCAATTCACAACACTTTTATTAATTCACACTCATTGATCACACTTATTGATTATACCTATTGATTACACCTTCTAGAAGGGAGATGTACAGGACCCCGGAACTCCTCTGCAGATCTCAACTCCTTTGTCTGTTACATGCAGTTTTGTATCAGTGACCCCCCTTCTAAACCCTCTACAAGGTGCCATAAAACTAAGTACTATGTTTACATACTTTCACGTGTGTGTGTGTGTGCGTGCCTGTGAATGCCTACATGTGCGCATGTGTGAGTGCACATGAGTGAGTGTGCGTGTGGATGTGTGCGTGACAGTTAAAACACTGTGGGTGTAGGTAACTCCCTAGAGGTCATAAAACCCATCTCCCTTCCAGACCACAGTTATAAAATTGAGACCCCCAACCCTACATCCTCTGGGGAATTTCCACTCAGTGGGGGAGGTCTCCTACACTCTACTCCTAAGTTCACAACACAGTCAGCCTTTATTACTTTAAGAGCAGTGTCTCTACAATAGTTCTACATTCTATGATAACACATTTCTAAACTCTAAATCAGCTAAACATTCTACAGCTCCCATCTAAACAACATCTTTTTCAGGGAAGGCCTTGGATCTTTCAGCAAAGCAATTGTAAATCACATAGTGCATGTATTATAACGGCATTGCTTCATTGTCCAATACTCTGAGTGCTGAAATGACCAGCATGCAGTCAAAACCGTTCACCTACATTGCACAACATTTGGAGCATCATGAAACAAAAAATGCAGCCCAGGACTGTTGAGCAGGTAAAATTTTACATCATTGCTCTCCTTAAAGTCCAGCAACTGGTCTCCTCAGATCCCAGATGTTTACAATGTTGCAAAAAGAAAAGAGAAAATTCACAGTGGGAAACAAGGCCCTGTCCTAACTTTTCTTAGACATGGTACTGCCATCACATTCAAAATGATCCAATAATTTTCTTAAAATGGAACAATTTCTCAGTTTAAGCAATTGAAATGTTTTACATGTCTTACTGTTAATAAAATGTGGGTTTATGAGATTTGAAAAACATTGAATTCCGTTTTGATTTACATTCTACACAGCATCCCTTCTTTTATAGACCCGAGGCTGTAAAAGTATAATGAACTAAAATGAGACAGGGGTTACTGCCATATGCTGACACAACTTTATTGCATGGAATCAAACCTATTGTATAAGAAGGCTGCTATGAAGATACACTCAAATACTGTTTGAGATAGAAATAAAATCTAGAAATGTATTTGAAAAGACATACCATTTCTGGATACATATCCAATGTTCAAGGTTAAAGCTGACCTGAAATACTACATACATTAAGGCTAGTTGACACTATGGAGGCCTACTCTAAAAAAAAAAGAAGAAGAAAAAAAATCACTGATTGAACACTGCTCGATATAAAAAACAAGTGTTTAAAGTTACAGTTTTTACAGCATGTGTATTTCCATCTTGGCTGACTTCAGACTATGAGGTCACTGGGTTGGTTGGTTGGTTGCTGATAACAGTTCTGCCTACATTATTTTACTTTAGCTAACTAGGGACAGAAAGAATAACTAAAACCAAAAGGAAGTCTAAGAGGGATCACTTTGTAACCCTGGCTGCAGCAATGAGTTTATGTTAAAAACCAAGTAAAGACTGTCAACTTTCACTTTTAGTCTCTATGTGCTTTGTCATTGTTTGCTAGCTGTACTGAAACAGAAGAATCCACTGCAATGCTCGAGTTTAGAAAGGTGATGCTTAAAAGGTGGCGTATCTAAAACGTATTCCCACAGCAGAGAATCTATATCACACTTAAAATATGCTGTAAATAAAAGAATCAGTGAAAACGGGGGCTTCCAGTCTATTTTAAACAGAAACTCTGAATCTAACATGCATCCAACCAGATGATGTGTTTGTCATCTGTTACTATGGTGACATAGCCATGTTTAAAAAAAGAAAAAAGAAATGGTTGTCTGTCCCTGTGTGTTAGCCCTGTGACAGACTGGCGACCTGTCCAGGGTGTACCCTGCCTCTCACCCTATGACAGCTGGGATAGGCTCCAGCGCCCCCCGCGACCCTGAAAAGGATAAGCGGTAGCGAATGGATGGAAGCACATACCTAGGGTTGCTGCCATGGCTTCCTCGACCTAATACCAAAGACAAAATTTACTTCCCAGTTACATTTAAGTAATCCAGTTAGAGTCAATAACGACTTAGAGGTGATACAGCACAACTGCACCAACATTTTTCTTAGTCTTCACCAAGCAGGAAAAGCAGTCCATTTAATTCAGCCCATTACCCATGTCTAACATATAACTGGACTACACTGTGCTTTCCACCATTTCCACCTCCTTTATCTTTTCAGTTATTTGGAAAAAGCTCACCTCAATAAGGCTACAGGTTGCTTAACAGTGAGCTCTCATGCAGGTGAACCTGCTGCACAAACTGTGACCTGCAACTCTACCAAATTTAAAGTTACATAAAAAAAATAACATAAAAAAAAACATGGAGCATCACAATGTTTCACCCATTTTAAATATAGTAGTATAGTATAGGCTTCTTTTTTTAAAAAGTGTTTTATATAGGATAGCTCACATGCCCTCTGATTGGTACACTGTTAGAGTGACATCATTTTCTTTTTTCAACATACTTTTATTAATAACTCTGTAAATAAAACACTATTAGGACAGCATGTTATCGTTTCCTCCATGGTGTGTCTTATTATAACGCTGAAACATAGTGACCAAAGAGACAGCACATAAACACATTTTTGATTGTTTGAAGGCACAGTTATAACACAGTATACAAAGGCTAATATTTTGTATAAGCATTTACATTATTTGCTCTGAATAGCCAAATGAATACTACATGGCAGCCTTGATGTTCCACAAAAAAAATAGTTTCTGAAGCAGTGGAACGCCAGGCCTTCTGTCCAGTTATTTTTGACAGTGAAAAACATCGACAACAAACGTGAGGAATAAGACAAACGAGGCTATCGAGTCATCACTCCTTAGAAAGCTCATGCAACAGGCTGACAGGTTGGAATTTTAATTGGCTCAGATAAAAGGCAATGCCACATAAAACGGCACATTGGCGTAAACATGTGAGAACGTTTATATTTGATGAATAAAGGAGGACAATTATTTCAAGCATTTTGGATTGTATACACTGCACGAAAAGCAAACGTCACACCTCACTCGTTTCGTTGACATATTTTAAAACACTAACTTGATAGATGTTATAGATGGGCGTTGTAATGAAAGATGAATGCGCTCAGGATAAAAGTGGCTTTTAAACAAAATCTATACTCAAACCGACACTTAAAAATAAGGGAAAAAATGTAAAAAGTCACCCTAAATAACAACGGTACAAACCATAGTTTGGCCACTTGTTATCTTTAATAAAATTTGTGATCGATTAAAACGCATTTGACTAAGCTGTCTTGTTAAAAGGCTGGAACTCACACAGGTCTGCAACCAAAAACCTGCATATGATTTTTAACTGCTTCTTACAGATTGTTACTCACTGAAAACATCAGGTTTTCTTGCAAAACTCATGTCTCTAGAGTAATTAAGCATACATTTTCCCTTTTAAACTGAAAAGCATATCCAATAATGATTTCTTACATAAATTTAATATTTCTAAGAGCAAGACTCAAGAGAAATACAAATAAAAAATGCGAGAAATTGAGGGGGAGGGGATGGTGGGTTTGGCGTAAAGTGAGTGTTAAATATATCATGACGGAATAGTTTTTTGTTCCTATGTTCAATTATAAGAAGAAGTATGGATAGTTAATTGTAATAAAATATTGATATTTTTCAACGCTGTTAAAAAAATGTCAATGATTAAGGGGAATGGAGATCATTTTTGGATTCAGCACCCAAAAAACATCATATTTGCCAAAAATATCCCATGCTGCTGAATTTCTTCTTCTTTTTTTTTTGAAGACGTGTAATTGTCAGTTAGTTTGCTAGCAAGCTGCTATTAACACTAGGTTTACTAACCTGCGCAAATTTGCGTAACTTCCCTAAACCCAACACCCCCTAGAATTACTGGCTTTTTTATTTTCTGGTGCAAGTCCCGAGGTGTTAATCACCCCTGCTGAGATTTTCACAGGTCGTCAGCTCGTTTCTCCTTCAGCTTTTGTTGTGCAAACCACCCATTATCCTTGAGGCCTGGCACATTTGCATTTGCTCACTCAGAGTTGCTCAGGTCCAAGCCAGGCCAAACCTCTGTGTTACAACTTTCAGAAATGCCTGCCGTATCTATACAAAATATACCACAAATTGACTGACCTGCAAATATAAAAGACACACATTCACACCTTCCTTGACTCTCAGCACAGATCTTCCATTGTTCAATTGTCACTGTGTATGTGAGGGAGTGGCATTGATTGACTACAGCACAGTGCTGTATTTGAATGAACACAACGGAATTTCAATGAAAAGAACGGAATTAGAATGAAATGAATAGAATTTGAATGAAAACAACGGAATTAGAATGAACAGACAGGAATTTGAATCAAAACAATGGAATTAAAATGAAAA
>NW_024584664.1:0-1173 GCF_018398535.1 Haplochromis burtoni
TTCAAGCAACTTAAAGAAGTCCAGACGCTTTTCTTTGCAAGCTCCTTTGACTACGATGACCTGGATGACTGAGAACCTTCACAGACATCCAAAGGGCAGGAAGCTTACCAAACATCAAACAGAATCTTCACAAGGGATGTGTCTGTGATAAAACCTCCCCCACCACAGAGTGGCTGGAGAGGTGGTCAGAGACAAAGGAATGTCTTGATCCTATAGATTGAACTAAGACTTTACAAATTTAAGAACCACAATGACAACATTCAACAATTAGACTTAACAATGATGTAAAGACAATGCAAAGGCTTGAATGAGTGGTTTGGCTGACCTTGTTTTATCACACAATCAGAGTGGCGGTGAGCCCCTCAAACTTCCTGCTGCCTTATATTTGTTTTATAATTATTTTTCCCACTTTTCTTAGAATGACTTTGAATATGCAGATGAGGACATGTGAGCATGTCCCCCTTTAAACTGTACAGGAGCACAAGGTTATTATTATTATAGCCTTTGACTGTCAGGTAAATAAGGACACAGCCCATAGCCACACACTATTAGCCAGTAAAGTCATTAATATAGACCTCTTGACCTCATGACCTCTCCTACACGTGCACAGAGCCAGTCTGTGGGAGTCAGAATTGTGGCTGGGCTGTAAAGGATCAAATACTCAAATTTCACTCAATGTCATGCAAATCATTTTAGAACCAGCCGGGCCTAGTGATGGGTACTCAAGGACTTGCAATTCTGCATTTGGGTTGTGAGTCAGTGTATTCCCCATCTGCTTGGGGAAATGGGTCAATATCAGATAAAACACGACGAAGACGATCCTCATCATCCCTCCTCTCAGCATCATGAAGACTCTCTGCTTCTCTCTGGGACTGCTGCTGCTTGCAGCCTGCTGCTGTGATGCCATCCGTGAGTGTTTATTCCTTTATGACTCCTTGCATTTGTTTGTAAATTTACAGCTGACATGTTGATACTGACTTTAGTCTTTTACCTTGCTCTCAGCGAAAGGCGTGAAGTTCAGCACAGCTCCTGGAACCTGCTGCTTCAACTTTAAAATAAATGCAATACCGGTGAAGTTGGTGTCCTTAAAAAAAACTGCTTAGTAATAAAAAACATATTTCTAAATACATTTCGTGTGCAGATGCTTGTATGCGTTGCCTGATGATTCTCGCC
>NW_024584664.1:2511-13735 GCF_018398535.1 Haplochromis burtoni
CAGACCATCACTGTAACCTGCACACTGCAAGGCTCAGAAAGTGATGATTAAGGACTATTGGTGACAGTTATGAAACAACATTAGAGGTTTAATGGTGGAAACATTATGACTATGTATGATGTAAAGACAATGCAAAGGCTTTGCAGAATGAGTGGTTTGGCTGACCTTGTTTTATCACACAATCAGAATGGCGGTGAGCCCCTCAAACTTCCTGTTGCCTTATATTTGTTTTATAATTTTTTTTCCACTTTTCTTAGAACGGCTTTGAATATGCAGATGAGGACATGTGAGCATGTCAGACTTAAGCCGAGGGAAGCAGGACAAATCACTTCAGATCTGAAACACCAGCATCACCAGGTCTACAGCGAACATGAAGACTCTCAGCCTGACCGTGGGACTGCTGCTCGTGCTGTTTACTATTTACTACTGCGACGCCTCACGTAAGTCTGTTAGTCTACTTCCTGCATCACACTGGAGGGAATTTCAACTGTGAACATGAAATTCTTCATTTTCCTGTATTTTAAGTGATTAAAACAAAAATGAAACTAATTATTATCTCAGGGAAATGACAAATGATTGAAAGATTTTTATATTTTAAAAATTCCCCTCTTGCGGCTGTGGCGGTCTAAGCTCGGATCTTCTACCAGGACTGTGTTACATATATTTGTGTGTGCATGTGTATACAATTATATTTTTAAATAGGAAGCTGTATATAATCATATATACAATTTTTACAATTTTTGTTGGATGTTGAAGTTTCAAAAGGTTATTTAAATATCCAGCACCTAACTTTGCCCTTACTGTCCAAGTGTAAAAAGGTATCATTAGCATAAGCTAAAATAAATGTAACCATTTTCCTTTAAAATCTGCTGTCACATAAAAATAATACAAATAATATCTACATTTTAAATTATATTAAAAAAAATAATATTTTTGTTAAAAAAAAAAAACAACTAAAACTTTAGCTTGCCTGGGGTAGCTGTACATCTTTAGCCAACAACTAATTTGCATGTACTATCATTTAACATTTTAAATTACATATATATAATTTTACTTTACATGCTTACACACTAGTATCTGCACAACAGAAAAAGCCTTACCCAGTTTAAAAAATAAAAAATCTTACACTAGGACATAAAATATAAGCTTTCAAACTGTAAGTTTTGTTTAGATATAAATTGAAAACAAGTTGCGACATAGAGTCGTAGCACTAAAACATACCCTGTGTTTTTCTCTTACAGCTTCTGGAATGGGTTTAGTGCCACCTGATCTTTGCTGTTTTAAATTCTTTGATAAAAGGATCCCAAAGGTGCACATCCTCTCCATCAGAAAAACTCACAGCAAATGTTTAACAGAAGCCTTTGTGTAAGTTTGTACTTCAACATCTCTTTGCTGCCCTCACTAATATTTGCAAAGCATTGTATTATCCTTCTTTTCTATGAAGAATAAAATCTGTAAGCTGAGAACAAAATAATGACACTGATTTTTTTGCAGGGTCAACACGCCCAGAGGCGATTACTGTGTGAGACAGAATGATGACTGGGCAATGGAAGAGTTCGTCAAACGCCACAATTAAGACATGAAGAATCTACCATGACCCCAATGACCGGCAACCAGCGCTGGAGTTTTAGCTCTTTGTACTTTGCCTGCTTAAGTAGTCTTACTATAATTGAAATGCGGATACTTTTATTTTGCATTTATCAGCTTAATTATTAGCATAAGTTTAGTAAAAAGTTGCATCTCTGAAAAGGGAATTTGAGTATTTGGTATTTGTTTGTCTCTCACTCACTTTGGCAGCAGGACTTTAAAGATCTAAAGATTGAAATTTAAAGGGATTTCACTCCGGTGAGGACAAAGACAGCTGCAAACATCACATATTCCTGTTTAGTTAATGAATTCTCCCTGAATACTTTTTTTTTTTGTAGTGCAATGTTTCTGATACGAGTCCCAATCAGGACAAAAAAGTAGCAGGCACAGAAATGTGCTAATTTATGTCACTTGATTCCTGCCGACCTGAGAACAGAGACTATGTCAAGTCTTGTTAAACCAGATTATCCCTGCAAGAGCTTCATGTGACGACGATAGTCTTCAAGTTGAAGTGTGACAGTAACAATGAAGGAAAGTTCTTCCATAACAGTTATCCTGCTGCAATATGAATCGTTCTCCACAAAGATATAAATCACTGCTGGAGGACATCACTGAAGAATGGAGGGCTGCTTCTCCTCAGTCAGGGTGTAGCTGATTTAGATCAGTCTGTCTTCTCACCACCGTGTTTCACTGTAGCTTCGATCCACTGTGGTATCCATCCCTCGCCTGTTTCTCTCCTTACATATGCCCTTTTTTTCCTGCCGCTAATATCTAATGTAGAATTATCATTAAAAACAATTTTAAATTATTTTGATGCCTTAGACCATAGGTGTCAAACTCTGGCCCGCGGGCCAAATTTGGCCCGCAGCCTAATTACATTTGGCCCACGAAGCCACACCTAATTACTATTAGAGCTGGGCTACTGGTGTTATACAGCTAATATATATATTGTTTAGTATTAAGCTTTGCTTGTTCCATATTCAGTTTTTCAGCAAACCGTGTTTGAGTCCATAAGAAAAGATTCATTCTTTTATCTGGAGGAATAAATATATTTCAATAAATATTAACGTTAGCCCGCAACTTTGTTCCAGTTTTGAATTTTGGCCCACTGTGTATTTGAGTTTGACACCCCTGCCTTAGACGCTTACATGATTTCCATATTCAGATAAAAATAGTGCACGTGAAATTTAATGTCTCCAGTCATTTTACCATTTACTTTCACAGTGCAATTGTTATGCAGATACAGTGTGTCCAAAGCATTTATATATCTCTGTATATTGTTTTTCTTTATTCATTAAAGTTGCATTTCACAAAACTCATCGACTCTGTCTGACAGTCAGTGTTGGGGAGTAACGGAATACATGTACCGCCGTTACGTATTTAAAATACAAAATATGAGTAACTGTATTCCGTTACAGTTACCGTTTAAAAGGGTGGTATTCAGAATACAGTTACTTTGTTGAAATAAATGGATTACACTGCGGTACTTTCCTGTCAGGACTGTTTGGGTTTGTTTGACAGCTACGCTCTTTGTTCCAGGCGGCAGGGTTACGGTTGCCATGGTTACAGGGCGACGCTCTCTCTCTCTGCAACTGTGTGTTTCCTGGGTGAGAGAGCGCCTTTTCGTTGTTGTTGTTGTTGTGCTAAGCTAACAGGCAGAATGCTACAAGCATAGCTCTAAAGAATGTAGCATCATGGGCAGTGTAGTCCGTGCTGCAGGGAGAATGCACTGCCATACACATTATGTGTCTGTGAACGAGGGAGGGAGAAAAAGGGGAGTGGAAAGGTATGAGTTGTCATCGAGGAAAAACGGGAGCTGGAAGCATGTAAATATAATAATAACCACTTCAGCCAAGAAGAGAGCCTGACGAGCCCAGTTGTAAGTAAGCTATTAAGACTCGACTGTACACCGTGTTCGTGTTTTCCTCTGAAAACAATAAGTTCCGTTGGAGCAGCCTTTCAACGCCTCTCTCTGTCTCTCGCAAGAAAAGTTGACCCACACAACAAAGTAAAGCTAGTTTTCGGCTACGAGCCGACAGGGACCCCGCCGTATTAGTCAGAGGTCCCTTTACTACAGTTCGGAGTCTCGGACCTTCAGTAACAGTAATAAATCACACAGCAATAGTACATTCACGTTGTTGTAAAAAGCATGATAATATATTAAGTAATCCAAAGTATTCAGAATACGTTACTGTCATTGAGTAACGTAACGGAATACGTTACAGAATACATTTTGGGGCATGTATTCTGTATTCTGTAATGGAATACATTTTAAAAGTAACCTTCCCAACACTGCTGACAGTGAATGTTCAACTGTGCTTTTATGCCGTGGCCTTCTCTTTGAATTCATCAGAATAGTGAATAAAATCAATAAAATATCCCACATAAACTTTAAAATATGCTCACTTTCCTTTAAAATACAACAAATTTTAAACTATAAAAATGCTGGTGAAAACATTTGAGTAAAAGTTGTTTGTCATTTTAGGAAAACTTTATAACAACAATCACAAGGGTGCTGAATTTCTCATCTTGCACCCAAGTTCAGGTATGCTTGTTGTATTTATGTAGGTGCTTGTTAGTGGTGAGCGCTGCACATTCGGGACTGTGGGAATCATTGAGACACTCAGACACTGAGCCATGGCTCTGTGCTACATACAGAGATTTCTGCACCTCTTGGTATTTAGTGACACTTTGTATATAGTTTATTTTATGGCAATGACAATTTTATTTAGCTAGTACATTTCATTACAAGCCAACTCAATGTGCTTAACACAGAAAAACATAAAAACCCATGTTGGTTTACAATGCCAAAGGCAGTGAAAACGGCAAAATACAATAAAACTGTTCTGTCGTGATGGGTCATCGGAGTCTAATCTCCAAATACATTAACTATCTCACTAAATCATGTTTAAATTCTTCCAAGTGATCTTTCCTTATGAAATAGTTCTTAATGATAGAAAGCAATTCTCATAATCTTATTGCTGTGATTATCAAAACTAAGAATGATACCAATTCCCGACTTGCCGACTGTATCTTAGAGACAGAGGTGATAAATATGAAAAAAATTGCCTCTGACTTCCTGTAACAGCAACTAGTATTTCTGTCTTTTCTCTGATCAGTTCTAAAAAGTTTTGATACATCCAGCAGTTAATGTAATCAGTTAGCACATTAATGTTCAAGGAACTGACCTCCCAGCCCATTGTTCCTGCAGTGGTGGTAGTTTCAATCATTATGCAAATGTACTGTTTATAAGATCGGGGAAACCTGCAGTCAGCTGAGACTGAAGAAGTCACTCGGATGAGTGACGAAACGTTTCTCCCACTGAAAACATTACGTTCAGATGAACAGAAGAAGTTTGGGGGTTCTGTTTATAAGTTGATAAGTTTGTGAACAGAGGTTAGATCATCAGAGGAATGTGATAAGTACAACTGTGTATCATCTGCAGAAGAATGGTAGGCTATATTATGATTCTTTATGGCCATACTGAGTGGAAACATGTAAAGGTTAAATAGTAATGGACCTAGGACAGACCCCTGAGGAACCCCTTGTTGAATTTTCATTTGTGCAGATCAGAAACTGCTAGTTGAGACATAAAAACTTAAAAACCCTTTAGATACAAAGAGAGGCATCATCAAAAACCGCACCTGTCAAACCAGCTGTGTCATGAAGCCCTTGAATCAGAATGTCAGTGCCGACAGCAGCAGTGAGATCAAGAAGGATTAAAATCTAAACTCTTAGTGAGTCACTATTGATCTTTAGGTCAGTGATGACATTACAAAGAGTTGTTTCTGTGCTTAATTGGTTCTGAACCCTGACTGGTCATAACGACTGTGAGAAAAAATGAATTTATTTTATTTGTCATAATACTGTTGTCAAATAGTTTACTGAGAAACCTCATAAAGCATAGTGTTTCACTTGGTCTTTAATATTGCACTGTAATATATCCTGACATGTTCTACTTGTAACTATAGTGCAACATAGAAATTATTCATTTAGAGAAGTAGTTTTATGTCATTTACCATGGCACACTGTTTCATTATAACACGACTTCTGTTTGCCAACGTGTAACGATGCTGCACAGCAGGGTCATTGCATTTCATAAGCTGGTTTGCACTGAATTACATGATTTGTAGTATAAGTGGTGGGACTGCCACATAATAATGGGCCACGACTGATTAACACACGAAGCTATATTGTTACATCCAGCCTGTGGGCCTTGGGTTTAACATGTGTGGCATACACCGAAATAGCCTTATCACCTTTATAAGCTTTGATCTTCACTAGTTTAACTGAAAGAACCCAGCGTCCTCAGATGCCTTCGGATGAATTCACTGCTTCTGATGAGTCATTTCTGTCTTCTTGATTTGTGTTAAGCTATATTTTTTCAGTGTGAACGACCTCAAGATGCTGTTCACTCTTTGTACAGGAAAGGTTTTGTCTGCCACAGTTGTTGATATAATCTTGTTGAAGACAGCCAGAGCAGTTTTATTTTGTCACTGTGCTTATTTGTCTTAAATGAACTACAGTGTAAAGCACTCTGGAGCACAAAGCTTCACTGAGGCAGCTGTTCTTTAGAAACGTACTATAAGTTTGTAGTGCAGTAAGATGTTTACTTTGTTTACACAAGCATTACGTAGGAGTACGTAATGATAATGGGTATTGCTTTATAAATAACTGGACATGAATAGTTTGAGATCAATAAATAATGTTGTTCTACTACTTTAAAGCTATATCACATTTTGGGGTCAACTTGAAAGAAAGGCAGATGTGAAATGTGACATGATATTCTAAATCTTAATATGGTACTTTCTAAATGTTCACAATACACAGCACATTTGTAGGGATTGTAGTTTTTAAGTTATGAAGCTTGTTGTCAATTTTCTGACAAAATCAAGCGTTAAGTTGACCTTGAAGAGCTCAGTGGAAATAAGCCAAATTTTAATGGATTGTTAACATGAGCTCTACTCTCCTCCTAAAGGTTTATCTGAACCAATGCAAAACCTTTCTTGCAGATTCCAATTTAAGTGACAAAAACTCACATTTCTTTCTCAATATTTTGGGTACTCATCAGGCAGGAGACCAACAACCCCATAGTCAGTGCGGAACAGTGGTGAATGAAAAACAGCTTTTTTTCATTTGTGTTTTTTAAGTGGCAGCACGGTGGCATGGTGGTTAGCACTGTTGCTGCACAGCAAGAAAATCTTGAGTTCAATTCCATCATCAGGCTATCAGGCCTGCAACAGAGGCAAAACAAAGATGAAGCAATCAAGTGGTGACAGATGTTGTAAACAGACACCAAATATTTTCACTCATCAATGAGACCTGAAACCCAGGCACCGAAGTGACTGAAGACGTAGTGAAACAAACAGACGGAGGCCAAATTCTTACAAACTGTTCCCTTGAGGAGCGAAGAAAGCAGGTGAAACATGCCAGAGGAAAACATTCCATAAGAATTTGCTGCCAGGTTCTTTTACTGGAAGTTTGTTATTTATCTAAGACGTGTTGTGTTTGTGCAGCATTTTCAAAACTATCATAAAGTGTATTTAGGTTGGTGTCAGGAACATTGCGCCAACTTGGAAGTCAAAAAGCAGCGATAAAGGCTCAGTTTTCAAATACAGTCTCAGTATCTTTATCCTGCAAAATGTCCAGCAGGACTGACTTTTTCAGACATGACCAAAACACAGTGCGTAGAAGTTCCTGCTGAGGCCTTGCAGTTCAAACAGAGGTGGAAGCTGATGAATCATTTGTGTTTTATGTGGTGAGAGTTTCACACGGTGCAGAATTTTACATTTCAGCAGGGTTACGCAGTACAGTTACACACTGATAACTTTTTTGTATGATCCCAAATCACATCCTACTCTTCTTCAGTGATGTCTACAGCAAGTTTATTTTTCCACACCTGTGCTACAGCATGGATGCTCATTACATCCAACACATCAGTTTGATTCAAGGCACTGTAAAGATGAGATATGGCTTTCTTGGCTGGGAGAAGTAACTGCTGATATCCTGCTTTTAATATTGAAAGTAGTTTTTTGCGGGGTTTTGAAGTCTGAGAACTGAATGTATCTAAAAAAGAAAGTAAACTTGGGGATGTTTATTGTTTACCACAACGATGCCTGTAAGTCTGTTTCTTGTGCTTTGTTACTTCTTTGAATTTTCTGTCTTTCTCTTCATTGAAATGGAGAGTGAGACAGAGCGAGGACATAAAACAGGAGCCTTTAATCTGTATCCTTTAATAACAAATTGTGTTTTTGTTGATGTTTGTTGCCTGATGAGCATTAGCCTTAATCATTTCTGATATGCTGTAAGTCATTAGAAACAGACACAATATTGAGTAATCCCTGTTTTTCTTGTTGCAGCTAATTATGCAGAGACGTGCACGGCAGGTCTTACCACACTGCCGCTGATGAAGTAGATGATAATAAGATGTGTTCAGCTGAAGAAAGAGAAATCCAATCTCCACTCAATGATCAAGCTGGGGGAGAGAGAGAAACTGAAAACAAACCAACACTCATTATTGTCAATGGGGCCCGGAGGCCAGTATGTGGGTGGGGACCCAAATCAACAGACAGGCGGAGGGTTTTTCACAAGCTTTATTATAAACAGAGAGATAAGCAATGACACACCATGGAAATGTGGCAGCGAGAAGATGGTTTCTGAATTTGAAGCTTACTTTGCAGGTTAGGAGCGTAAGGTTCTGGAGGCCTGCTTACCACAGTTAGGTAGCTGACGAACTGGCCAGTCTCCATAGCCAGTCTTGTTAATGCTCGCACTCAGGGGGGTTTAGGCCTATGCAGGACAGTAGTGATGACAGGGTCTCTCATTGGTACATCCCACACTTTATGGTAGGTTGTGCTACTGGCTTTAAGTTGGCCTCTAGTGTTGTTCGCCATCCAGTCCATCTATAAAGATAATGCATGCACTGTAATGACTTTGAACTGGTGGCGAATACATCAAATAGAAGTGCTGCCTCGCTGATCTAATAGCGAGGAACTCTGATATCTAATGGATATTGACGAATGACTATAGCCTGGAAATATGGTGCACCTAGCATTCAGCAAATATACAACATGTAAACATAATACATACATACTACACAATATAGTGTGGAAAAACTGAGTATCAATATACAAATGGATCAGATATCAGCAAATGTCTCAAATATTGTCTCGCGATTCTACTGTCGACTTTCACTGCAGCCTGAGTAAAGGAAGGTTGTGCAGACAGTGAAGATTGGGACTAAGCATGCATTATCAGTGCATGTATTTATTGGTAGAGCACCGAGCGGTTTGTTTCAGCATTTTATCAGATATATTGAGTCCCCGAAACTTCCTGTTGTCTCATGGTACAGAAAAAACCCAATCTATTAACCACCTTTGGGGTTGTTGATCATTTTTCCAGTTTCTAAGAAATGGTTTGAATATGCAGATGAGAACGAGACTTAAAGCAGGGTGATCGGACCGATCATTCAGACATCTTCTGAAACATCAGCATCATCAGGTCTACAGTGAAGTCAGCATGAAGACTCTCAGCCTGACAGTGGGACTGCTGCTCGTGCTGTTCACCGTTTACCACAGCGATGCCTGTAAGTCTGCTACTTGTACTTGTGTTAGATCAGTTTTTGAATTTCTGTCTTTCTCTTCATTCAGACACAGAGTGAGACAGAGCGAGGACATCAAACTCATATAAGTTCATGGTCATGAAGACCAGTGTTGATCTTAAATTCTTTACTGTTATTAAAAGTCAGATTGAATCCTCGTGTAAACAAGTGTAGTCACATGTTCGGCATGTCCTTCACTGAGACAGACTTTTTTAAAACTTAAATTCTTTTTTCTATTTTCTATGTATCTCTGTCTTTTATGTCTTTGCTTAATAATCTTGCTCCAAGACATAAAATAAGAGCCTTCAAATGGTATCTTTCATTAAGATATAACAAATTGTATTTTGTTACTTAATGAAGCATTAAACTTCATTATATCTGGTATGTTGGAGAAGCAGCCACAGCACTGAGTAATTCCTGTTTTTCTGTTACAGCTAAGGCAGTGAATTCACCCGACTCTTGTTGTTTTCGCTTCTTTGACAAACGGATCCCAAAGGCGAACATCGTCTCCATCGTGAAAACTCACAGACAATGCCCCACACCAGCATTTGTGTAAGTTTGTCTTTCACTGTCTCTTTGATTCGATCACTAATGTTTACCAAGAAGTCATGTATAAGCAATGTATGATCGTACACATTGAAGCCGTAACTCTGCTATTAACTGCAAAATATGTGAATATGAGAGCAAAATAATGATTCTGACTTTTCTACAGGATCGAGACACCCATAAGGCTTTTCTGTGTGAAACAGACTGCAGAGTGGGCAATGGAACAATTTGTCAAACAAGAGAGAGGAACAACTAAACCAACGCCACAGTCAACAGCTCAAACATCTTTCATGACTTCGATGAATGCTACAAGCCGAAATGCATCAGTCACTCCATGAAGTTGCTTCAAGAAACTTTTTATTTTTTGCATTATCACAATATCAGCCTAATAATTTGTGGATTATGTCAAACCTCTGGCAAATAAATTTCAGTATTTAGTTAATGAACAAAGCTATTGGGGCACATCTGAATCTTTGAATTCAGGTCTTTTCTGTCTTGTTGCCGCAGGTGTATCAAATCCACCAAAATGCCATTTAGTCTGTGCAAACACTTGTGAACGTCTGAGTTGTTATGTTGACCCAGCTTGATGTGATATCTCAATATCTCAGTTTATAATGCAACAATATATAAAAAACATGTATTGAATCATTTGCTTTCACTGTGCCATTTAAACGCTGCATTGTTTTGCTTCATCCTGCATTAAAGTTTCATTTCACAAAACTGAGCGACTGAACCTGGAACAACATTTATTATGATGATGTGGGAACAACACCGACACGAGGATAACAGATCGTGCCCCTTTGTAACAGTGAGGCAGACCATGACAAGTATAGTGGAACAAGAGGCATTTATTCACCATATAGCTCAGAACATGACAATGAGAGATTTTTCAAGCCTTCTCTCTTCACAAAACAACAAACATCACCCTGACTAATTGAAGCTGGCATCCTTAAATACTCTCAGCTGTCACAGGCTAAACCATTATTCCACTAACAGGTGAGTTCTAAAATCCCACCCCTCCACCACGTTATACAATACATACATTTCAATGAATAAATATATACATACATTTTACATTTTCATATTAATAAATATTTTACACTTCTGACACCATATCCATTATTATAAAACCCCCCAAAACCCCAAGACAAACGATTCCCCACACTCGATTAACTCATGGCCTCTCCCAGAACCAATAAATGGTGTCTGAAGTCCTGGAAACGTTTGCCCCAAAACCCTGAAGAAGACACAGGAAAGAAAGGTGAGTAATCACGTCTCGGTCACTTCTTTGCACCACCTTTATTTCTAGACTTGTCACACACACATTTGCGTTAGTTCTCCTTACTGGTAAACCTTATTTGCTCTCAATCACAACCTTTCCTTTTCACAGACAACGACTACATTTCTTGATGAGTAGCAGCTGTGCAGGACCTGGAACAAAGGCTACCAACTAATTTTAAAATGCACAATAAATATTCAATATCCCCAGAT
>NW_024584665.1:0-2298 GCF_018398535.1 Haplochromis burtoni
AGCCACCACCAAACAACTGAGTTATTTTTACACAGCATCTGGCCAATCCACCACCTTTCATTGTTTATACCGTTACAAATCATCGGCCCACAAAAACGAAAAATTACCATCGTCCTACCGAGCAAATGCCCGGTATGCCCGATGGCTAGTCCAGCTATGGTTGTGCCATCAGTTAACCCTTTGCGTGCCAGCTCTGACACGCATGCCTAGGGTTGCCGACCCCTGAAATAGACCATCTGGATATTTCAGAGCTGAGATGACAAAATAAAAAAAACAATAAACAGGAACAGTCAACAAACACACGGAGCAGCAACACCTGCCAAGCCGAACACAGGCGCCATGTTGGTGGTTTTTTTCAGAGATGAGACTGCAAGCCAGGCCTTCTCGTCCAACATCAGTGTCTGACCTCATAAATCCTCTTCTGGAAGAACGGTCAAAAACAAACTTTCCTATTTATGTCCATCTTTATGTCTTCTCACCTCTCTGGATCTCATGGACGAAGATGTTCTTTCCTGCTCCTCTACTCTTTGAATTCTCCACTTGCAAAATAGGTAAAGCCTGCAAAACTTCCTCAATAGCTTGATGCACACTGCAACCACATGAAAAAGGTTCACTTTTTGACAGGGTTCCATGTCAAGACTGATACGTTTTACATTATGTATGACTTCATTCAGCTATATCATGAGAAAACTGTTCATGTTACCATTGTTATGCAGACAGTACCTTGTTTTATATATGTGGAAAGATAAATTTGGTCCTTGTGAAAAGTCTTCCCAGAAGAGTTAGACGTTAGATAGCTGCAAAGGGTGTGAAAGCATCATATAAAACACTATGGATTAACTCTGGGATGCCACTCAAGGTCATATGCATGTTACTTTACATTACTCTCAGAGTAAAAGGCAAGTCTGTGAGTATTCACACAGAAGTGAAGACAGTTTTGAAATATGAGGAAATATTTTTTTTGTTATCCTGTTATTGTGCTATTAACTGTGGTCAAAGTGATGCAACCTAGGGACTTTATCTACTTGTTAACAGCTATTTGATAACTGCTCACCAAAAATCATCCTGTTACATTCGTTTTTTTAATGGATGGTAGGAAATCAGCAGGATTTGGGGTCAAAGTTTGTTTATTGATTAATAAAATAATTAAAAAGAGATTCATAAAACAAACACTCACTTTTAACTATACTTTGTCATGGTCTTGGGTCGTCCGACCCAGCATTTTGTGTTTCATGGTTGGTATCAACTTGTGTTTTGTGTTTATTCTTATTTTGTATTAGTTCTTAGGGTTTGGTTCTTGTGTTTAGTGCTTTAGTGTTTTATCAACCCTACCTGCGTCTTTCCTCTGTGCTGTTCGTGTTCCTGAGTTGGTGTTGTAAAACAGTCTGTGTGTTTCCTGTTTTACTTTGTAGATCAGTGTCTTGTCTTGTGAATTAGTTCAGCTGTGGTCCCCTCCTGTGTGTCATATACACACAAGGTAATGAGGGATCATTACCTTGTGTGTATTTATAGTGTGTGTCTGCCTGTGTCCCTCGTCGCGTCATCTGCTTTACTCTGTGTATTTTGGTATTCCTCGCGTCTCTCTGCTCATTGTATTGTATATAATGTTTTATTTCTTCCACGTTTTATATTGCAACTGTTATATATATCGGTATTTTGGATCTATGCTGCCATACCCAGGCAGTTGCTAAACTATTTTTCAGTGTTCCTGCAACAGTGGCAATAAAAAGGATCTTTTATCTTAGTACTTTGTACAGGTTTTATAGGGCACATATGTTAGAACATATTTAAATATACATCTAAAAAATATACAAAATTATAAAGACAGTTTTATTCAGAAGTGAAAATCATGGTTAGTAGTCTTTGTATTAACTCAGTGAAGTATTCATTGTTTGTCTATCTGTTTGACTGATTAATGTCAAAGTATTATTTTCCATAGCTCTGTATTAAGTAAATAATATTTTGTCTTTAGGTTTATAGAGAAGAGTACACAGAGGAACAATCAGATTGATGAATGATGGACACAGAAGACAAGACTCCAGGTACACAGCCATACACATTAATGCTGTTAGTCAAAATTTCTCATTTAAAAGGTATTAGGCATTATGTTTACATGCATGTAATTTTCCTCTGTTTCATCATAGTAGTTAGTGTTTGCCACCATGAGAATAATTTCAACAGTTCAAAGAGTTAAATGTAATAAGTTTCTTAGTATCATCAACAATCAATTTACTTTTCTTAAAAGAAAAGGGCCCAGGGCCAGTTTAATGTTTTAAAGTCAAAGGGAACCTGCTAAAA
>NW_024584665.1:2562-6898 GCF_018398535.1 Haplochromis burtoni
GAGTTTAAGTTGTGCTACAGTACATAAAGCAACAGTAACCAAACACCAGTTATGGATTAATAATTATAAGTCCTAAAGATTTCATAATTTCTGACTGTGTTTCACTGATGTAGTTTCTGCATAATTCTAGTCTGTGCACAAACAGTTGAAGCTAATGATAATGGTAGCTTCAGCTGTTTCAACATAAAAAATGCTTGTTAGTATTTTCTTATTGCTACAGGGGCATTTCAATTAAAAAAATTAAATTGTCACTCAGTCTTCAGCTTTTCAGTGTTTGCCCAAAAGGCCACACAGGCTTAGAAAAGTTTCTTATTATTGATTTATATCCCATTTTATTTTTGAAGAAAAACTCTGAAGCAACAGAACACATTACAAGGTGTTTAAAGACAAATAACAGGTGATCTAGTTATATAAGTATCCACTGAAATGGTACATCGATTGCATCCTGTCTTTCCTGTATATTCTATTTATGTTTCAAATATTTCATTCACCCAGAAAAAATAAAAAACTGAATTATATCTATAGTTTAATAACAAACATAGTCAACAAATCAGTCACAGATTATAAAGAAATTCTTTTAACAATTGTTGTCTTTAATTTCAACTTCTGTTTGTCTTCTTTAGGCCTGTTAAACTTTATCACTAAACTTGGACTGGAAAAATTTTATCCCAACAAGCTGACTCTGCAACTTCTATTAGAAATCAACAAAAGCAACACACATGATCATCCTGTTCAAACAGTGGAAGATATACCATGGTGCTTCTTTAGAAGATTGTTTCAAATCAATGCAGAGTGCAGGGACTGTACACAGGTACCGAATAATAACCATGAAGAGGATCTGTTTAATGATCAATATGACCTTGACTTTTACCTTACAGATGACACTGATGATAGGTTTAACCCAGTTGACATCATAGTAGCACTTTTCAAATGTGCTGACAGCTTCTTGCAACAGCAAATGACCCTCAAGATGTCAATGTGCCAGTTTTCTGTCCCACTGTTGATGCCTCATAGCAATAATAGTCAGTGTAACCTGATGCTTTGGGCTCTGAGAGACATTGTCAAAGAATGGAGTCCACATGATGCACCTCAATCAAAACACTTTACTGAAGACAACATTGTTCAAGCAGATATACCACTCTATTCATTTGTGAGGCTGAAAAACTGCAGCCTATCCAAGTCACGGCTTTTGAATATGATTCTCAGCCGAGGTCAACAGAATCACAATTACTTCATTCACAGAGAAATGGAAGGAGGAGCACTTGAAAAGAAAATTGCCAATGGACTGGTTGAGGTTTGTTGGTACCTGCCCAGTGGAAGAGAAAATCTTGACATTTTTCCAGAGCCAGCTGCTTTCGCTAATTTGCGAGGAGACATTTGTGGGTCGCTCACACAATTCAATTTTCTTTACCAAGTATCAACTGCTGTCTTTGTGTTCCTGGACAAAGTTGAAGAACATGAGCAGAAGATTTTGCTTTCTCTACCAGATGTGAAAACAAAACTGTTCTTGGTAGTTGATGTCAAAGACAGGAATGCAAAAGAAGACATATTGTCTGTGAAGACAACACAAGAAAAATTAGATTTACCGAAACTCAGCATCAAAATTAAACGCGCAAACATGAGCGTTGTTGAGTTTTCAAAGAATATTTGTGCAACTATTAAGACCTCAAATGTAACCACAATGAAAATTATCAACATGTTTGACAAAGCTGTTGAACTTGGTTTGTCTGTGGATGAATGCAGGAGTGAAAACCAAGAAAAGGCAGCTGAAGAGATTATGAGGGGCATTGGAGTCCGCAATATATCCGACTACAAGAAGCAACAACTTCCTCTGCAGGGAGATAACTGGAAGAGGTTGTCACAGTTGGAAAAAGAACAGTGTAGATTAAAAGATGTTGGTGACTCAGGACCGGAAGAGTACAAATGTCAGCTCCAGCAAGAAGTGAAGCAAATTAAGAAGGAGCAAAGTACCTACAAATTGTCCAAAGCAATGAGAACTTTTATTGCTAACTTATCTACGAACAACAAGGAAGAACAAAACTATTTCCTAAAATGGATGAAACTGAAGCTTGATACAAAATCACGGGTAAAACTCTCCGCATTGAGAAAGAAATTTAAAGAAGAGTTTAGGAAGAAAGAGTCCAAACTCATTGCAGAGCTGGATCAAGCTTTGCTGGAGAGCTCTTTAGGAATAGAGCATTACATGAGAGAGATGGGGCTGATCTATGAGTTTTCTTTGCACTCACAAAAAACTGTTGATGAAATAGTTGCTCTGCCAAGTGTTGTAGCTAAAATGCTGCTTGATGGATATCCTTTAGAACTCTTGGATGGAGATGCTTCCAATATTCCAGAGAGATGGGTGGCAGATGTGCTGATGGAGCTTCATAGGAAGGTTGGAGAGAAGAGCAGACTGTTGGTAGTGTCTGTGTTGGGTGTTCAAAGTACAGGGAAATCAACACTCCTCAACACCATGTTTGGTGTGCAGTTTCCTGTCAGCAGTGGCCGGTGCACAAGAGGGGCTTATATGGTCTTCCTCAAAGTTGGTGAAGATTTAAAAACTGAGTTGAAATATGACTTTATAGTTCTCATTGATACAGAAGGTGTAAAATCTCCTGACATGGCACAACTAGAAGACAGTTATGAGCATGACAACCAGCTGGCAACCTTTGTCATTGGTCTAAGTGATGTAACCATTATCAACATTGCAATGGAGAATGCAAATGAAATGAAAGATATCCTACAAATCACAATGCATGCATCTTTGAGGATGAGGAAAATTGGTAAAAAGTCAGTTTGTCATTTTGTACACCAAAATGTTGCTGGTGTTTCAGCTCATTCCAAGTGCATGACAGAGAGGAAACATGTCTTGGACCAGCTAAACAAAATGACCAAAATTGCAGCTGAAATGGAAAAGCAACCTTCTATTAATGCATTCACTGATGTGCTGGACTACGACATTGAAAAAAACCACTGGAACATCCCTGGACTCTGCCATGGAACCCCACCAATGGCACCAGTGAACACAGGTTACAGTGAAGCTGTAGCAGATTTCAAGAAAACTCTTTTGGAAATAATGAAAGATGACAGAGATAGAAAAGCCACACAGATCCCAGATTTTCTCGAATGGATGAAAAGTCTGTGGAGAGCAGTCAAATATGAAAACTTTATCTTTAGTTTCAGAAACATTCTTGTGGCTCATGCTTATGACAACCTTTGCAAAGAGTTTAGTCAATGGGAGTGGGAGTTCAGAAAACACATTTTCTGCTGGCAGACAGAATCCGAGCTAGAAATCTTAAATACTGACAATGAATCAGAAGTTAACACTTGGGAAAAAGTGGTCCATTCCAAAAAATCTCAACTGTCTGACAAAATAACACACCAACAAAAGCTAATGATGGAGAAACTAATTCACTATTATAAAAGGAAAGACAGAGATGTAAATTTGATAGAGAAATACAAGAACGATTTCTCTAAAAGTATTATTGGCCTTGCCAAAGAAATTCAACAGTCTGTCTGCATTAAACTTGATTGTGCCCTTCAGCTAAAGATCAGCAAAAAGAAGGCTCAAGATATACAGAGAAAATACAGAGATGTGATTGAAGAGCAGGTCATGCAGCTCTTGGGTAACTGCAAAAATTCATCTCTGTCAGATAAACAGCTGATAGATGTGTTTGAAAAGATGTGGACAGACGCAACAATAAATGTGTGTGGTCTGGAACACCGAGATATCGCAGGATCAGTCCTGATGCAACTGAAAAAAAATTTCTTAAACCGGTACGTCTACAAGGATTTGCAGGTTGACTTAAAAGAATATGGAAAACAGCCATTTAAAGTTAAAAATGCTCATTTAGATTCCTGGTTCAAAAAGGTAAAAAACTGGTTCCTACATGATTGTCAGAGCTTTGCAGACAGTGCAATTGAATCTTGCACACAGTTTGTACTTGATACAGTAAAGACAAATGGAGATTACCATGAGTCTTTCACGAGGGATCTTCTGGAGAAAATTGATAGTTTCCTTGAACACAGTTGCAAACACCACAAAACAAATATACAGTTTGAGATTGACCTGAAACTTCACATTTGTAGCTTTGCCACAAGGCAGTTCCTGGAAATGCACAAAAAGTTCTTGTACAAAAACAATCCTCAGAATCAGCTGGAGAAGCTCAAGAATCAGTACTTGTCAGACTTTCTCGATTTGTACAAAGACAGAGATCACTGCCAACGAAAAGCAAAAGATTTTGCCAGAGTTTGCATCAAACCTGCAGTGGAAGACTATGTCAACAGATCACTGGGAGTAGATATTGTAGATGAGATTGTGACCAGCTGTCATTCAACA
>NW_024584665.1:7540-9696 GCF_018398535.1 Haplochromis burtoni
CACTCACTAAGCAGGAATGGCATCCTTACAAAGACTACAAAACGTATTATCCAGAGTGGCACATTCCAGCAGATCCTTCTGTAGAAGCATCGGACTATTGGAAGTATGTTTTAGTGAAATACAACAAACAGTTTGCTGAGAAATATGACGCCAAGCCAGCTGATGTTCCACAGGCCTGGAGAAGCATCACAAAGGAACAAGCACTGAAAGGCTTAACAGAAGCATTCAACATGAAGTGAATCAAGTACAATCCTAACAAATATCATTGAAGAAAACAATGTTAAAATAAGGACTGAGGCGCACTTAAGATACAGGACATCATCATTACAAAGATCAGTCCAATTAAAAATGAATCAATACTATTGAGCAAATGATTTACTTGGCTGAAAGATGTCAAACTTTAATATTTTCTTTTGTATTGTGTCCTTGATATAAACTACAAATAGTTAGTTTTACCTCTTTTTAGAGAACATTGTTAGAGGTTTTTTTTTATCTTATCTTATTTGCTTTTCAGACTTTTCAATTCTCAGAAGTTTTCCTGTTTTTTATTCATTATTGTACATGTTTCAATATGCAATAACATCATTTTACAACATGCTCATTTATATTTTTGTTTTCTTTTCCTCTGTTTTCCCAAAATTAAATTTTAATATGAAAAAGTAATTTAATTCTAAATACTTGATTCAAAATTATATCTATATATTTACAAATAATTTATGTCTCAATGAAACTGACTTTGTTGCTAATTTTTCTTTTTTGTATAAACAAACAAAGAGGAGAAAAAAAAACCTAGCATCTGAGGGTAACCATTTTTTTCTTTTAGACTTGTAATGATTTCAAATAGGCCTTTTTTGTTAAACATTTTAAAGTTCACAGATATATAGCACAACAATTTGTACAAAGACTAGTAATGATGATATACTGTATTGACCCGAATTCTACAATGTGGCACAAACACAAACCAATGGAGGCCCAGTAGAGTGCAATCAGATGAAGAGTTTATTAAGAACACACGCGTGGGAAGAAGCACACAGGTTCACATCGGCAGACTTCTTTGCCCAAAAATACGCCAAGTGTCGCTTTTATAACGTCAGGGTTAGATGCCCCTTCCCGCGTTCTAAGAACATAATTTGTATTTTAAGAACATCATTTGCATTTTGTACAGACAATGATCAATTTTTAGAGCTAAAGTCAGACACAGAAGTTCCTCTTTCTAGCATCTTCTTCCAAATATGGCGATGATTTCAGGCCCTGGCTGTCCCCGTAGACTTGTCCTCCTTTCGGCCCCTCTTCTGTCACCTGTTACTGAGCAAACTTACATGCAACATTTTGCAACAAGAAGCTGAACACATTCAGGCCTTGGCTCAGGCCTGTTTCTAGATTGTATGTATTATATGTGTTTTGTAGGCGTGTATGCACTTTTAACCTTAATGCAATATGTGTATACAATGTTTATGGCTGCACCTGTAATAAAAGGTTAATGTAATACCAACAGCTTCAATAAATGTATTAATGAAATGATAATTACTTTGATTAATGCAATGGTAATGACTTAATGCAAAGTTACTTAATGCCATGGTAATAATGCTAAATATGAGTAGCAGTAAAATATTTTCCTTATTCCACAGTATGTACACTACATTTGAAAAAGTTTTAAAATAAATATGTCTTCATAATGATTTTTTTAAGTCAATATTCTTGCTTTAAACATAGCCATTGGCAAAAACAGTATTCACCCGGTTAAATACAGTCTGCATATTTCATTTATCTAAAGCACATTAAATGCTTTTTTTGCAAATTAATTATTTGCTTTTGAGAAAAGTTTCATGAATAAATTCTACTGTTCTATTTGTTCATCTTCTATGAATGGATAAAATAGTACAAAGTAAATAATCCAACTGTCTGTAACCTGTCTGTGCTTTTTTTTAAAAAATAAATAAAATAGATATCGTTTTTATATAGCTTTTCTACTCTGAGTACCTAAAGGCCTTATATATAACTTGCCTCATTCACCATTTCATATAAGCACTTTTTTCTACATAAATGTTTAATATCAAACACTCTGAAGTAGGGCTGCATGATTAATCGTTAGAAAATCGCGATCTCAATTCATACTTATGTGCGATCTCATTTCCAAATGACAACGATTTAAAAAA
>NW_024584665.1:10086-12432 GCF_018398535.1 Haplochromis burtoni
TTGTTGCACTACCTGCTCTATACACGCAGTGTCGAGCAACGGTGGAGACGGAATTTCAAGCAGTACAACATTTTGAGGCAACGACAAAATGTGAGTCATTTGTTGTTTTTATGTTTATTTATTGTTTTTATGTTCAGTCTCAACTGTTACGAAGTTAATGTGCAGTTAATAAGCGCAATAAATATTTATACTGGAAAAGAAAATCGTGAGGGAATCGTGATCTCAATTCTAAGCAAAAAAATCGTGATTCTCATTTTATGCAAAATCGTGCAGCCCTACTTTGATGGCATCTTGCCAAAGGATATTTGGCATGCAGAATGGAGCAGACGGGCAATGGACCTACCAATTTTCCAATTAAGTAGGTGATCAGCTCTACCACCTGAGAGACAGCCACCCCACTGACAAGCAGTGTGCACACAGGGCAGTGTAAGCATCCTCTAAATTTAATGGAACTTTACCTTTAAAAAAGAAACAAATGTCTTTAATCACTTAAAATAGACTTTAAAGTCACTCTAACGAATGACCTCTGATAATATAGCAATATTTTTAAGGGCCAAATTTATGTAATGGGGAAAATTGGCCCTAATGGAAGAGGAAAGTTCTGAAAGTGATCTACAATAACCTAATTTATAAACAGAAAGCACGTTCAAAGAAGTTTTTGCACTAGTACAGACAGCAAATCTAGTTTATGCTTAGTCTTTGGTCAATAGTGACCCTTTCATCATCCACCACTGCACTACTTTGAGGTCATATATGTTACTAAAAAAACAACAGTCAAGTCCAGCTACTCATAAACCATCTTGAAATTAATGTGAGCATCATTCGGACAATTATTTTTAAGCATAATCTTAGTTAATGGCTCAGTTGTGATGAAGACCATGTACAGACAATCCAGTCAATGCAGTGTTTAAAAGTAGCTGCAGTTTAGAAAGTTGTAACGTCGGGTTGCGTTTAGTGGTTGAGAGGAGGCGGCAAAACAGTTAGCAGGGTAGCCAAAAGAATACACACTCACACTGGCATTGGGAAGTCCACAGTATGTTCTTTAATATACCTTCTCTTCATCAACCATATAAGCCCAGTTGAACGGCTGCAGCTTAACAAACATAGAGCGCAGTGTTCGTACAACCCATAACGTTGCAAACAAAGGTGTCTGGGGAGGTAAAACATAAGATCCGTCCCTCCTCATGCACTAGCGTGCAAGCACATGTTCACACATTCACAGAGAGAGTCAGTGGCACATACGGATGACAACATTAACCCTCGACTTGGGTTGTCTTAAAGAGACACCACACCATTGTGACTGTTACATATTCCCCCCGGGTTAAACAAAGGCTGTCCTCAGCCGGACCCAGGTGACCCTCCTCCCACTACCCCCTTTCACTACACATAGCTACTTTAGGTAGTAAGCAGGTTGTGGAGGAATTGTTATACACCCTTACAGCATTGGTACAGTCCAGACTTAACCAGCCTCCATACATGGTCAGCAGGATAAGAAGTTGAAACCAAACAGGGAAATGTACAGTGCAATATCGACAAACTGGCATACATGACAGTGTCCCACATGGTGAATGTCCATTTAAATAAATGCTAAAGAAAGAAAATAAACTTAGGATAGCCAGGACAATTACAGAATGAAATTCCCTTTTTCTTTCATTGTGTTTCTTCTTTTTCCTCAAAAACAGCAACAGTAAGCATAATATGTGAAAACAGTACCAGAAAGTACTGTAGAAAACTTAAACAACAGTCATGTTACAACAGTAACCAACACGAAATACATAAGAAAAAATGCAAATTCAGGAACTATGGCAAAGCTGCATCGAACCCACGCCCAGGAAACGCAGGTCCACACACATCCAATGGAGCCACGACGAAGAAGCCAAACAGAGAACGGCACCACAGTCCACAAACAGCGCTGGAGCGGCTCCAGTCGTTGCCATGGAAATGCACTGCTGCGACCCTTCGATCCTCCCGATGTCCGCGTCCAGGCCAGCCTGGTCCGTTCCCGTGAAACACGGCGGACATCCACTTCTCCGCGTCGTCGGAAACTAGCGTGGCTGGCAGCTTTAAGACTCAAACACCATCCAAAGACAGTTTATGTTTGCTCCTTTCATTTTATCGACCCAGAGCTTTATCTGGGCTATGACTGACACCCACCAAAGAAAAGAAGAAAGCTCACTCGGACCACTTTGAGTGTGACAGCTTCCAGTAATACGAACAAAAACACAGAATCTGTACCCAGTAAGTGAAAGTGTAATAATAATAATGATAATGGATTGGATTTATATAGCGCTTTTCAAGGCACCCAAAGCGCTTTACAATGCCACTATTCATTCACTCTCACATTCA
>NW_024584665.1:12512-13722 GCF_018398535.1 Haplochromis burtoni
TCTGGCCAACACCAGTAGGCGGTAGGGTAAAGTGTAAATGTGGTTTGCCACCGTTTCGCATTTTAATCACTCAATTCTTTACTTTTACTAAATAATAGCCTATGGTGAATGGCGTTAGTATCAGCACTAGCTGGTTATTAGCAGCAAAGTCTCAATTTTAACGAAGGTTTACACCCGTGGTTAGTAATTAACACCAGCCGCATGCTGCCAAAACTATATATGGCTTCATTTAATTGTCCCAGAGAGATTAGCCCCAAGGGCTGTAAAAGTCTTAGGATTGTGTTTTCTCAGGTTTGTGTTTATGAAGAACATGTTAAAGGCAACCTTTGCAAAAATACCAACATTTGTGAATGAAAAATAAAATCTAATCACAGTAATTGAATAAAATTGTGACTAATCTTTAGGGGACTTAGGAACATTTTATGTTGACATTTATGATTTTGCATTTGTGTGAAAGAATGTAGAATGAGAAATTTCACTCAAAAATATAATAAGCTAAGTGACACTTTACAGTTTCTCTTATGCTAACAGTTTGAGTGTACATCTGATCATATTTTTGTCTTATTCAGACTCCACAGTGTTACGTTCAGTGGAATTAGACGAGGCCAACATCTCCACACAACCCCCTGAGCCACATCTGCACTCAGTCCCCACACAGTGGGAGGATCCTCCGCAACAAGACCATCAATACTGCAACAGGTCTCGCAGAAAAGATGTGCAGGATAAGATGACTCAGTGTGATGAAGTTGCATATTTCATTCTTCAAAATGATGCAGACCCTTTGTTGTACACTGGGATAGCCTTAGAAACATTTAACACACTTGTGTCGACACTGGAAGGATATGACAACAATGAATTTACCATGCCTGTCCGAGATCAAGTCCTCATGACACTTATGAAACTAAAGAGTAACCGTGTAATAGGTGACCTAAGCCGCCAGTTTCATATATCACAAAGCATGGCTAGCAAGATCATCTCACACTGGTTAGACAAGCTGGAGGCAGTTCTCCAACCATTAATTCCATGGCTGCCAAAAGAAACTATTCAAACAACTATGCCTGAAGCCTTCAAGAAGAACTTTCCAAATACTACATGCATTATAGACTGCAGTGAGACCCTTTTACAGAAACCCAGAAATCTGGGCTCAAGAGGGGAATCATGCAGCCATTATTATTCACACAACACAGTCAAATATTTGGTTGCTGTTGCA
>NW_024584666.1:0-1236 GCF_018398535.1 Haplochromis burtoni
TTTTACAGCTGTGGCTCCAGCAAACATCAGCTGATACTAGAAATTAATATTAAATAAATTCTAACAACAGCTGATCAAGCTTAAAACGTGCTGCTGTTGTTTAGTGTGACATCTGCTGGTTTCCTCTTTCTGGCTCAAAGTAGGCGATAAACAAACAAGAGAGAAAAGCCAATCAGCTGATCATTGATCAGTTTCATGATTAAAGCAACAGGGGAGAGAATGAGAGAAGAAGAGGCAGCTGTGCAGCAAAGACGCAGAATAACTCCACCTTTGTGTCTTTTTCATTCTAGCTGAAGTCCGGGACAAACTGCGTCCCCTCTCAGCTCAACACAAAACGCATAATAATTTCTCTGAATTTGGGAGGATTCCGTCTTATTACGGGACGGTTGGCAACTCTACTAGCTAACCTTATGGATTAAATAAAGTTCAACATCAGTAACATAAAAGAACCCACCCAGCTGCATAGAAACTCCATCATGCTAGCTAACACGCGAGTTATTGTAACTGACTGTAAAAAGTCAGCACAACGAAAATAAACGACACCTAAACGTGGTTTATATCTGACCCAGATAGACTGCAGGTCATAACTTGTTACCTGAAGTTCAGTTCACCTGACGCTCTGACCGGCGGCTGCCTCGGGTCTCTCCTCCTCCTGCCTCCGATCTCCCTCATCCACCTGCTGGCCTCCACCACTTGTTAATTTTACTGAATCTGTGGAAGCTCCGCGATGCCACCACCAAACAACTGAGTTATTTTTAAACAACGGCCAAATAAATCATCGGGCCACCGAGCAAATGCCCAGTATGCCCGATGGCCAGTCCAGCTATGGCCGTGCCATCAGTTAACCCTGATGGCACGGCCAACTGTGGCATGCGTGCCTAGGGTTGCCAGCCCCTAGTCTAAAAGGTAACTTTGAAACAAAATCCTGATATTGGTTGAATTTTCCATCTCATCAGTAAACCCGGCTTCATCCATTGTGTTAAAGTAGCTTCTCAAAAAGAATGTGTAAGCTCATAATGCTGAAGCACCACCAGATTTTAAAACTGACCAATTCAGAGCCTTATCTATAAATACAGATTTTATTTTTGCTCTGTTATCAAAGTTTAACTGAAGCTGCTTTTTTGCTTCAACATAAGCTTCGGTGGACTCATGTGCATGCACCTTCTCACTAAAATCCTCAGTGGACTGTGGTAAATGGTTCTAAATAATAAAGCCCTGGAATCCAGACTCTGCTGA
>NW_024584666.1:2696-4682 GCF_018398535.1 Haplochromis burtoni
TGTTTCTGTCATGTTTCTCTGACAGACTGAATTCAAACAGTTTGAGGAAAAAAGGATGAACTTAAAGCAGGCTGTCACTTTATTGGATATTAGGAGAACGTATTTAATCATAAAATCATTAAATCATAAAGGCAGCTAGAGCTAAACAGCAGAATGAGATAACAGTCTTTATACACCATATCTACTATTTTATGTACTTTGCTGTTATATGTATGTATATGTAATACTATTGCATTGTATGACACACTTTTCTGATTTTTATTTGCTTAACATTTTGACACCCATGTATCACTTTCATACCACTTCAATTATGTGCTACTTTGTGGTGGTTGACAGGAAATCTCAACAAAATCGTTTAAGTTTATGGTTGCAAGGAGACAAAATGTGTAAAAGTTCAAAGGGGTATGAATACTTTTGTCAAGGCACTGTGTATTCAATCTGTCACGGTCCCTGTGTCTGCCTGGTCAGCCCTGTGAGGCTGCATGTGTTTTTGATTTGGTTTCTCTTTCTCCTCCCTGCTCGCATCACTCTACCTAGGTGGAGCTCATCGCAGGCTCCCACTTTTGGTCGTGGCACCTGCAAGTAATAACTCATCTATGAGTCATCATCCTGTCTGTCAGCCACTTAAGGCAGTGGCTGTGAGTAATCTTCTCTGGACTATTGTGTAACACGCGTCAGTGTAATCCTGGCCTTTGCAATATTTTGAGTTCTCTTTATGCTTTTCTCAGTATTAAAAACCTTGTCCTTGTATATAGACTCCCAGGCCCTTAGACAGTTTCCCAGAATCTGTAGAGTTTAGCAGCTTAAGTGTAGTACATAACACACTAGCAGTTGTGAAAATAAAGAACTGTTTCTTGTGATTTGCAGTCTGCGCTTGAGTCCGCCCTGCTCTGCCTAGACAAAAATTATTTCAGTACAGTGGTGCACAGTTCTTTCTTCCACCTTTTTAATTCATTCTAATAAAAACATTAGTAAAATGTTTATGTAATTTTCCTCTATTTTTCATTAATGCTCTTTTTCATTGACAGAATTTTTTTTTGTCAAAGTGCTCAAAAATCTATATTTTCTTTTAATAGCCTCCCCCTTGTGTCTTTAAGAGCTCTGCAGGTGTGATATTAATTACAGTGACAGTAAAGGAGGTAAAGGCGATAAAAACAATGCAGCTGAGCTGTGATGTCATCATTTACGCTGTGTCTCTGTGGACTCTGTGTGAACTATTGATGGAACTCACAGAGTACAAACTACAAGTACACAAACACGAACGTAGCTCAGAGCGGCGGACACACTCGGCCTCATTGTTCCAGCTGTGAGTCCGTTACCGTGAACTATGGAGCGGCAGATTTGTGCTGTTTTTGCTGGAACTCAGCTGCACACAGCTGATGTTAGCCAGGAAAACATTACACACTGACTTTAAAGAGAGAAAGACCGGAAATAAAAAAGACACATTTTGTTGTGTGAAGAAATCAAACATGAATAAACAGTAAAGTTCCTAAAGACAAACTGTTAAAGGAGGAAACAAAGCAAACTTACAGTTTCTTTTCACAGAGACACGCAAACAACAAGATCCACTCCACACCTGGACACCAAACATGAACATACAGGTGAGCTGCTTCCTGGAAGGAGGTGGGACTACACCTGAAGCAAGACAGGTGGGAGAGGCTGAGCAGAGCAGCACTCAGCTTCACTTCAAAAAACATCCTTAAAGTTGGTGAACAACAGATTTTTATGCCTGAAAGCTTCCCTCCCATCTCTTTTCCATTTCTATTCTTTTAATTTTTTTGATTTTGTTCAAAATTGTGCTTTTCCGTACATTTGTTCAAGTTCAATATTAAATATATTCATTGTTTCTCTCCCATCATTGAGTAGACTTAACTCCAAATATGAGACTCAAAAACTGAAATGAGAACTAAAATCAAGAAAATGAGAAAAGGGCTCATCTTCTTGTTTATAGAATGAAAACAGAACAAAGTCATCAAGCTCCAAACA
>NW_024584666.1:6186-8306 GCF_018398535.1 Haplochromis burtoni
TCTTTCTTATCTTTCTCCATCTCTGAGTGAAGTTAGCTCTCTTTGTTTTTTCTCTCCTATCAAATACAGGACATTTGAGACAAACTGCACACAAACATTTTGTGTGTCTGTTGGTGTTTTTTGAGCTCATAGTAACGCTATATTTCAAATCACCTGATACTTAAAAAAACACAAGTTCCTTTATGCTTGCTCGTCTTTAGCATCTCTGGTTAAAGGCTGAAGTACCGCTCCACAACTTATGGACACCTGCGCAGGAACAAGACTGACTTTCATGTGTTTCTGTTTAGGATCAGAAACACGGATCTGTTTGATGTGTGAAGGCTTGCAGGGACATGAAATAACCACCCACCCTTAAATGTGTCAAACTAAACTTAACAAGCCTTTCTGAAAATGTAAGAAAGTACAGATATTTGTTTAACCATGTAGGGAGTAAAAGTAAAAAACTGTGAGAAACAAAGATAGCTGACAGTAAAGATGAGTGGAGCTCATTCTCTAACTAACCACTGTGTTGGATACGGCAGTAAAATAATTTGTACCTGACTTTTAACAGGAGACTGGGATTGTTTCCAGTCCAAACATTCACTATATCTACAAACATTCATGAAAATACTGATCGGTGGAGGGGACATGTAATTAAAGACCTAAAAATGATGCGTGTGTAACTGACTAACACTGTTTCAGAGAGAATTCTTTCATATTTAATCTGTAAAGACATGGGGCAATTAAATCTGCATGTAAATGAAACATCAGTTCAAACTGTCCCACAGCACAATAAAGTTGTGCTGTGGGACAGTTCCCATAAAACACAGTAAATAACGCACAGGACATGAAGTGTCTCCACTCTTGGTTTCATAAAGCGTGGACACAAAGATGTGGCCAGCTTACAGGAAGAAAGCAGTGTGGGAATCACTTGATGTCAGGTTGCTGTTTATGCTGACAGCTTTTCATTGAACTGCTGCTCTCACTGCTGTTCTGCTTTGTTAAGAAAGAAAACTGTGAGTCACTTGTATATATTTCGTCCTTTTCCCCGTACCAGCTCAAAGGCACTTTAGGATCTATTTCTTCATGCCCCCTAATTTTAGTTCCGACATGTTTTGGAATATAACAAATCAGAGTGAGCTGTGATGAAACTCAGACTCTGCCTGCTTGGTCGGTCTTCTCTTTTGGTTTTGTGTAGCAGGCAGAGTCAGGCACTAACAGGACACATTTCTGTTCCACTCAGCTAAAAAGGGCCTGCTAACATCGCCTCTCTTCAAATGTAATGTTTTTGGTTTAGACACTTCACAGATTATTTTCTTTATCACAAGCATAAGAAAAAAACAGAGGTCATCTATAATCTGTGTCATGATACAGAAACAAGCAGTATCCTGTTATGACTCATAATCAGTTTCTCCAACTTATAAAACAAGATTTATGGAAAGTAAAAACATTTCATCTTGACAAGTGAAAATAGTCTGACGGTTTTACTGGATCATGATCTTGTACAGATTTGTGTCTGTGTATAAACAGATCTTTGGTATCTTGTAATGTAAAGTTTTTGACCCTCATCAGTCTGACTTCAGGCAAGATGATTCAGATTAAGGTTCACTTGTTAACTTGAAACCTTGTTGTATCTGCTTGTGTGAGCAGACAACTAATACATCAAACACAGCCACACCCAGACTGGTGACTTTGTTTGGAATAAAAGTATTTATACTGTAAACAGTGAGTTTCTCTGTTTACAGACTAAAGATCCAGCCAGTCTTTCTATCTTTACCTGTGTTGTAAAGACTGAGAGCAGAGATGAAACCAACAATTCAACCAATGAGCAGGATTCACACCTGAACTTCATTTAAATGTGGTGACAGGGTGTGGTTATTTGCACAGCTGCAGGGGAGTGGTGGAGCCGCTGCTGGATGCCATGTAATTTTGTCCCTCATATTTCGCAGTGACATGCTGTTTAAAAACAGGCACCGTTGAAATGGGTAGAGTGATCAAAAATCAGGCAGCTGCTCTTTCAAGTTTGCATTCATTTTGTTTAAAGACAAGGCAGGGTATGTTGTATACCATTCTGGAGAATATAAGCAGAATAAGGTGTTGTGGAGGCAATATTCACTTTCTTTGGGTGCCAGCTCATGTAG
>NW_024584666.1:10249-12962 GCF_018398535.1 Haplochromis burtoni
TCCACCCGCTCATTGTAGTGTTGATGCATGTGTGTTCTAAGGTGCATTTAAAACCCAGGAGGGCATGGAGCTACCTGCCAGAGAGCAGCAGGTAAGCGTATGGTCCCTCCTGCTAGCCCTCAATGTCTACGTGTATTTAATGTGAATGTCTAAGTTGTGGGATAAAATTGAGGCAGTGGCCTCCTCTGCACCCTTGTGACATACCCCTACTCCAAGGCCCTGTAAGCTTTCTGACCCATACTCTGGAACAGTAGGAGGCTGTAATGCTCTTTTATGTTGGTTGTCAACAGCTGTTAAACAAATAGAAGAAAAAGAAAAAACAGGCACAATTATTACAGGATATTGCAAATGCAGTACTTGTGATACAGAACTTATTCAGATGTCAAACTGTCAGATTTTAAAGAAACTGCTGCAGCCTTCTGGACCTTAGCTGTCTCCTTGTCTCTCCTAGGATTTTTAACATTTTTTAAAATTTAACACTGCTGTCATATTTTTTCACCAAACATTTCTTATTTATTTAGTTTTGCAACAAATTCCATACTATTTTTCTCTTCTGTGATACTGAAAGACTGTATGTTACTAAAAATTGTGCAAACTAAGGAATCGTCAAGCTCCTTCTCCCTGTTCACCGGCAGAAAATAGAGAAACTTTGCAAGTTCCATGTTTGTTCTGTTATTTATGTTGTTAGTTAATTAACAAATATGAATACATTGCCTAAGTGTGTTGTTATAGTAATAACATTTAGTCTGTGTGTGTGTGTATGCCCGCAGTTGTATGTGTCCTGACGGCTGCGTCTATTGTTTCCCGCAGGAGGAGCGTGGAAGACACGAGAGCAGCGAGCACCGGGGGGTGCTGACACGGGAGCGGAGAGCACAGAGACACGGACTATTCACGGAGAGACACAACACGGGAGTCTGGGAAAACACGGGGATTTATTGTTACTTTGTTGCACACTGTAAATAAACACACTGTTTATACATAGAGCACCGCGCCTGGGTCCTCCTTCCCCACACATCCCCACGGTCTGCCAGCCAGACCGTGACAGCTACAGTGTAACTGTTCATATAGAGTGTTATTAAGTTTATTGGTAATGCAATCATATGGCACACTGACTTCTGAGAAAATTTTAAATGGCACTCGCCATCAGAAAGGTTGCCTACCCCTGCTATAAACCATTGAATCAGATACCGAAGCAATTAGGTTCTAAATGACGCTTCAGACGTCACTGATCACAAGACTCTGACCAAACGAATCAAGCTTCAACACGATGCTTCTGAAGCAAGCGGGCCATCACTACGAAAACTCATTTCAACTCTGATGTCTTCTTAAAGTCATTCCTTAGTAACATCTCGTATGATTTCAGATCCTTGCTGTTCCCCACCTGCCCTGTAGGTGGCCCCAGTGTGTTCACCCTGTTTCCAGTCCATCAGCACACCTGATCCCTGCTTGTTCTCCTACATGTACAGAAAGTCTGCACACTTAGTGGAAAATGACTTTAATTTAACCACAACACTACCAATGACCTTTACATCATTTCACTCATTTCATTCACAAAACAACATCTTCAAGAAAGATGTTGGTTCCACTTTAAAGCTTTGCTTTTGGGAACGAATATTAGGAAGAAGGTTTGTTAGGAAAAAGTTCCCATTTTGATGGGATTTATGAACAAGATACAGTAGAGTGCATCCCCTCACAGCTCGGGCGATTAGTGTTGATAATCACCACCAATACACACAAGCATACGTTGCCATGAATCTCCCAGTTTTAACAATGTTCTGTTTTGTGTTGTTTTTTTTTTTTTTTTTTTTTTTTTTTTTTTTTTTTTTTTTTTTTTTTTTTTTTTTTTTTTGTGTGTGTTTTTGTGTTTGTGTGTGTGTGTGTGTGTGTGTGTGTGTGTGTGTTAGTCGTGGGTTAGTGTTGCTTCTTTGTGTATTTGATAGTGATAGAGATATGAATCTCTATGGGAACATTTTGACCTGATCTTGTGCAACAAGACATGAAAACTCTTCAGCAATGTCATTATTCATGTTTGTAATATAATCTATTGTGTTTTTCACATAATTTATACTAAAGTGTTTATTGTCTGGCAACATAAGTCCAAATCTCACAAGGCTGGCCGGCATGATTGACAAAGGCTAGAGCCACGAGCAGTCAGACTTTGTTTATTGAGCACAATATGGATAAAATAATTGAGAAGCTCACGGCTCTGCATCCGGAGATCTTGAATTGGGACCAGTGATGGACATTAGAGCAACTGCGGAAGGGAATGCATTTCTTCGGCCTAAACCTAACCTAAAAAAATTCACTATTTTCATGTGGCCTTCCCTCACCAGATGGAAGCTCCAAGGATGAAGCTGGAACAATTACCCCAGATTACAAGACTGGTTTGACTCTCTGCCCTATCCTTCTACTTCCTCAAGGTCACCTGCGTCAACTACGGGATTGTTGACTTTTGCTTAACTGCCTGAAAGGACACTCGGGAGTTGGACACTCTAAGCCTGCACGTACTGTACGTACAACTGCACACACACACACACACACACCACACACCACACGCACACACACACACACACACACACACACACACACACACACAAAAACACAGACAAATTAATACAAATACCAGTAAGTTGTGAGATTTAATGAATGAATGAAAATCAGCTCGTCTATCTTGGCTAAATGTCAAACTGCATGAAAATGAGGAGAAGTGAAG
>NW_024584666.1:12987-13716 GCF_018398535.1 Haplochromis burtoni
ATGATATTTTCTCCATGTGTGGAGCTAACTGTGAGCTGCAGCATGCAGACACCATGTGTGCTAGCAAAAAAGGAGACTGGGAGGCAATGTTCCCTCTAAGTTGCGCACGTGCGCAATTGTGCACTGCTGGCAGGGTCTCTGCACACAGAAAATCTGTGTTGCGCACAAAAAAACTAACCTGAATTGAAATTTAAAATGAATACTTTAACAATTGTGTTTTGCTGTTTTTGTCATGTGATCTACTCTTGTGATCCTTTGCTCCTTTCACATACCGCTTGAGTCTAGCAACTGCCTTAATCATTCTCGACCAGTCGGAAAACTTAAGTAGGCGATCTAACAGGGACCTTTGTTCCTCCACTTGTATCTTGTGGACTTGAACCTTCTTAACCTGCGGGTCACTGGTTGATAACTCTCCCACCTTAATTTCACCACTGGGTATGACCTTCTGCCAAAGCAAGTCTGGGCCTTTGAACCAGTTTGATGCTACAATTTGTTCTGCTGTGAGGCCTTTTGAGGCGTGGTCCGCCAGATTACCTTCGGAAGTTACATACCTCCATTGGGTTGAATCTGTGCGTTGTTTGATGCGTTCCACTCGGTTTGCAACAAACACATGAAATCTTCTGGCTCCATTGCTGAGGTATCCGAGTACCACCTTCGAGTCAGTCCAATTTCTTCAGAAATTTCCATTGCCAATTCCTTTTTTAGCATGTCACCAGTGCGCACAGCAAG
>NW_024584667.1:0-13706 GCF_018398535.1 Haplochromis burtoni
TGGGATCCCTGGGACACACAAACCCCTCCACCACGATAAGGTAGCGATTCAAGGAGGAGCCAGGAAGCCCTGAATTGGAAAAGCAATTGAAAAAAATAGCCTGATTATCAAAACTGAAAATGACTCATAAATACACTCTATTACTTTGATAAAATTTGTATGAAAGCAAACCCACAGATTTTTCTTTTTTGTTAAAATTGTGTGTAACATATCAATAAAACCAAAATTGAATAATTTCCTCTGACATTTAACTGAATTTAGCACAAGGATAGCACATTAACTGATATCAAATTATTTTGTTTTTGAAAAATATTTTAATATTTTAATTTCAATTTAGCTTTCAAGGAACTGAGAGACAACAAAAGACTGGAAAAATATGTTAAAAATTTTGCACATTACCATATATGTAATTAGGTTAATTAGCTTAATTGACGACAGGTGAATAATGTGATAAAAATGGGATTAAAATGAACTTTGAAGAGAGTTATTTACTTCAAATAAAGTTAAAAGACCATTCAGTGAGTAACAGCTTAAGTCAATTACTAATACTTTTAGAATTGAATCATCTGGTATACATAGCAGATGACAACATAAATTCTACAGACAGGAGGACGCTTAAAACGAATCTCAAATGACTGTGAACTTGACAACTTAGCAAGAAAATGTAAAACCACATAATGCATTTGATTCAAGAACAGCATTTTAGCTTTACACAATGCAAACATCTACACTGTCATGGTCCCTTTGTCTGCCCGGCTAGCCCAGTGAGGCAACGTGTGTTTTTGTTTTGATTTCTGGTCTCGCTCTCTCACTCTCTCCTGTCTTCGCTCTGCCTGGGCGGAGCTCATTGCAGCCCACACACCTGCAGTAGTGACGCACCTGTGGCATATTATCCAGCCTTCCTTGGCCACTACTTAAGGCGGTGGCTTCTCGTTGCTGGACTGTTGTTTGGATCCACGACTGTTGTAGCGCAGCTCTCGGCATCTCTTGTGCTTTTCCTAATGTTTTTATGTTTCTGTTCATCCTTTGTTTGTTTGTACATAGATTTCTTAGACACGTCGTGTAACCCTCATCCCTGATTCCTGAGCATGAGTGTTTGGCAGTGTGGCGTGGCGTGTTAGTGCAGAGCAAATTGGATCACAAGATCGAAGCAAATGTGTGGATATTGGAATGAGTGGAGCGTGGATCAGCGAGCTAGTGTGGAGCACCTATCCCCCTTTCTTCCCGTGGATCCCTGGAGCCCCCGACCATTCCTCTCACTTTGTATATAGCTGACTTGGTGTTCTAAATAAAAAACTGTTTAACTTAATCCCATAGTCTGCGCTTGAGTCTGTTGACTTGACATAAACAGCCAATCACATTGCAGCAACTCAGTGCATTTAGGGTTGCAGGTATTATCAAAATGACCTGCTGAAGTTCAAACAATCATCACAACATGGCAGCAAGGTGATTTAAGTAACTTGTGACATGTTTGTTAGTGAGTAACTTCTGATGTACTGAGATTTTCCCATACAACCATCATTGTCTGAAAAAGAGAAAATAACCAGTGAGTGCCAGTTCAGATAAGCCGGTACTTCTCTTGGAGGGAAAAATGCCTTATAGATGCCAAAGGTCAGAGGAGGATGATCAGACTGCTTTGAGCTAATGCGAAGGCAACAGGAAGTCAAATAACCACTCATTACACCCAAGGTATGTAGAAGAGGATGTGAACTTGTAATACATCGAACCCTGAAGCAAGTAAGTTACATCAGCAGAAGAAGACACCAAGTACCACTCCTGTTAGTGGTAAGAACAGGAAGTCAGCAGTTTGCACTGGCTCCCCAAATTTGGAAGTAAAATATTGGTAAAACATTTCTTGGTCTGATGAGTCTTTATTTCTGCTCAACATTTAGATGATAGGGTCAGAATTTAGCTTAAACATTAAAGCATGGGTCTGTTCTGCCTTGTATCAAAGGTTTTGGAAGGTGTTGATGGTGTAATGATGTAGAGGATGTTTTACTGACACACTTAATATCCCTCTTAATATTAATTAAACATTATTTGACTAATTCAAGCGACTGATCAAAGATATTGCATTGCAGCTCATTCAAAAAGCTGAGTGCAAAACACTCTCAAGGATATATAAACTTTCCTGCTTATGTGTACTCTTAATATTATATCAGTGGAAATGATTAAGGTGCAATGACAAGACGATAGGAACTAATTGTCAGACTTAAATACAAGGTGGATGAGTCTTGGACTCATAATCTGTAGAAGGTTCGCTTTAAAATACAGCTGAGACACTGTGCGTGCCCCTGGGTGATGTATGGCACTGGATCACTGGTGTTTATTGCTTGCCCGAAGCAGCAAGTTGAATGCTGAAGTCTTATCAACTTATTAGAAAACTTAGTGGAAATCAGCAAGAGACATTTCAAAGCTTTTATACAATAAAACCGACAAATAAGCAAAGAAAGAAGCCATCTAAGCAACGCAATGTAAGCATTAGTTATAGCCAGCATATGCCAACATGCTTTGCCCTTGGCTAGCAGCATCACTGGTTGTTGTCTGCTTAATTTTTTTTCTCAGAGATTATTTACACTTGCTTTGAGACCCAAACAAATGCTGGAAAGCTCCCAGTCACCAAGTGGATAAATAAATAAATTGGGAAAATCTTGACAGGTTATTACACCATGTAAGTTAAGAAGGAGAAAGTTCCAGTAATCCATTATTTACAGTTTGTTTTGGACTTCAAATTAACTCCTTTGAAAAATAGCAATTGCTTACAAGATTAAAAGAGTACAGGCAAAGCATGCTATTTTTAGACAGAAGGCAAGAATATATCATGAATATGTCATGAATTTTACATCAAGTATTTTTTTTACAGTGGTTATGCTTGTAGTTAATAGTTCTGCTCTGACTGTATATGAAGTCCTTTAAAAATGAAACAAAAAAAAGTAAAACCCAAAACATCTTCATCTAAGCATACTATAAACTGATTTTTGAAACAATCAGAAACAATCAATTACAATTACAAGTCACAAACAAGGCGATGAGGTGATATTTAAAGAAATAAACTAAAGTTAAAGAACTAGTCAACCATCTGTGCTGTTCTCGAAGACAGCAAAGACATGGAAAAGTTTCTACTGCCTTTATAACAAATGACTTGTACTCTTAATATGAAATGGTAGGAACTAGAGAGGTTAAGCTTCATTGAAATCTCCCATCCTAGTTTTGTAAAAAACTCCAAATGCTTGACAAAGCACAAAGTGTATGTATGCGTACTTGAAATCAGTAAAAAAAAAATAAAAAATAAAAAAATGCTTGAATGCTGATGTGGTTATTTCCATTGCTGTGAAACCTATGAAATATGAATAAAAAGTGATGAAACCTAAAGTAACTCTCTGCTTCTCTTGAGCCCCCATCTATATGGCAAAATAATGTAAGGAAATGGAATGTGGGTGATGAGTGGATGAGTGTGTTTACTGTATTTACACCTGTTCTTTTCACAGTGAGATAAAAACACATTCACTCTTATCTATTCAGTTTAATCCCCAGAGGCAAGTGTCTAGTACTTGCAATTGACATTATTTTGCAGACACTTAGTTTGACAAGAATATTCCAAAATATGATTTATTCATATTTGGTTGCACAGTCAGTGTGTAGGGTGTGCATGCTATACTTCTAAGTACACAAATGTGAGTCAAGATCAAACAAACATGGACTACAACACACTGAACATGCTGCTTGCCCTGATTTTGTATAGTAATGGTCTGCCACAGTGCCTGCTTTACTATATGGTTGCCATTTGTATTGCCATATAAGAAAAAAATGATTGATGGCTCTAAAATTCTTAATAAACAGTCACTAATACACCTTATGTTTCCATGTGAAAGACTCATCTCCGTGTGTGTGTGTGTGTGTGTGTGTGTGTGTGAGTGTGCAACTAAAATAAACATTTGTGTTTTTTGTGAACGCATATTCCAAATTTGTGCCACATTTCCTCCAGCTTCAGTACTAAAGTTTCCACAGTAAAAAAATGTTTAATAATAATGTTGCAGAGTTTAGATGTATACTGCACTGCCACATGGGTCTAAAAACGTATAATAACAAACTGGTTTTTTTTGTTTTTTTTTACAAATACATTTTAAAGTTATAGCTAAAGTGTAAGTTTTGTATGTTATGTATACTGCAATGTATTACAAGTAAAAATCTGTGAGTACTTCAGTTCTATTAAAAAAAAACCCTCCATAATCACACATAAAAATATTCATTTATAAGGCGAGTTATTATTATTTCAATAAAATATAAATTTAATGGACAGAACATTAAAGGCTGGATTGTACTGTGCAAGAGGGTCTAAGTTCAACAACCTGCTGAGGTGAAAGCACGGTTTTGACACTACTTGCAGTAGAGATAATAAGGATTATAAGGCTCACAAGAGTGATAGAGAAGAACGAATTGGCGCAACAGTTACTTGTTAGTGAATTTTTACAGATCAAATGAACAAATCTCAGGGAGTTCCTCCATCCTTTGAAATTCTACTTACATCACAAATAACATTTTAGGGGTCTTTTAACCTCACCTCAGACTAGACTGTTCAATTAGTACTGGGATGTGTGGTAAGTCATTCTGTGACTGGGTTGCATTTTCTGGTATCTATCTCTCTCTCTCTCTCTCTCTCTCTCTCTCTCTCTCTCTCTCTCTCTCTCTCTCTTTTGTTTTTACATAAATCCCCATACTAGTGAGCAGCTACAAAACTTGCAATTATAGGCATAAAATTTTGTTTCCACAGCAAGGACTAACTGTTAATCCTTTATACTTAAAGTTGTAACTTAAAAGCACAAACATTCAATGAATAAATTAGGCTAAGTGAATAACCCACAAGTAACAGGCAGCAAGAGTGAAGGAAGGTTTAAAAGGTAAAACCTCTACGTGCTGTGATAAATGGTTTGGCAAGCTGGTCTCTGGACAGTTCGTTAAATAGTCACAGATGGTGGCACTAACAAAAAGGCAAAAGGCTGAGCTAAATGTGACAAAGTTGAAGATGTTAAGATTTTCACTGCAAGTAGGCAGAATGGACAAGATTGAACACGATTAAATAGAAAATAGAGCTAAAGTTCAGGCTGAGCAGTTTGGAGACAAAGTTGAGGCAGATATTGTATGGACGTGCAGTGGAGAGACAGTGGACAAAGGGTTTTGATTAGGACCGGGGAAAAGACATAGAAGACCAGAGAAAAAGGTTCATGAATGCAGTGGAGGAGGATATGCATAGGGTTGGTGTGACAAAGGACAGTGATAGATATAAGGTGAGATGGCAGAGGTGGCAAAAGTAAGGACATTCTTAAGTAGAAGTACAGATCCTTGTGTTAAAAATACTCTGGTAAAAGTTGAGTACTGACTCAATTCCTTTACTGGAATAACAGTGTAAAAGTATAGGCTCTGAAATGTACTCAGTAAATAAGTAAGAAAGTAAATATTAGCTCTTTTGAGGACGTTCTACCAGTTTTTTTGTGCAAAGCTAACTGAACCTTGTGTGATATTAATATAATAAAATTATATTAGAATGTGGGAATGCAAGCTTCAAGTTCTAAGCTTGAATCAGTTATGTAGAACATGATCAGAGAGAAATAATTTTAGAAAATAGCTATTTTCTGTTGCCTACTTTGGAGAGGGTGACTTTGCCTTGACGCCTAAACAGGGAAATAACTCACAATAATTTCTGATGTAAGCTCCAGTAGATGTTCTTTGTGTACAGGCACATTATACACTCTTTATACTTAACAATATGCAGTTAGTATAAAGGTGGAAGTAAGTGAATGAATCTAAAGATCATCAACTTTCACTTAAATTAATCTCTACTACCCTTTATATAACCTAATACTGACTGTAAAGACCATAGCCATTGCACAATAGTCCAGTAGACAGTTTTTTACTTGTCACATTACTGCAAGCCAACCTGATTATTTTCATTTAACCTTTTAATAACACAGGGTTAATATACCTCAGTTTGCTTTGCAGGATGTTTTACAATAAGAAAAAACACAACTTCACATTATGTACAGATACAATATTTGACTTTTAAAATGAGGACTAACATATAAGCTGTAAATGTCCAATTTGTCAAATAACACTGAGCAGTCTTTACTTTTAAATATAAATAAAAATAAAAATCATTGCTCCAGCTTGCTCCTTTTCTGCATGGCGAGCTAAATGTTGAAGTACTTTGAACACACTTATGGACAACTGTATGGAGAAAAAAGGCTGGGAGAGGCTGGCCTCCAAAGGCCTCTCCCTTACATAGAGGGTGCTCCACATCATCCAGTTGAGCTTATTTGGGCATCTGACTAGAATTCCTTCTTGGTGCCTCCTGGGTTAGGTATTCCAACCGTGTGCTATTGGAAGAAGATGGGTAGACGCAGGACACACTGGAGAGATTATATCTCTCCTGGAAACACCTCAGTTTTCACCCAGATAAGCTGAAGGAGGTGGGAGGGGAGAGGTTGGTCTGTGTTTCTCTGGATAGGCTGATGCCCACAAGACCCACCCTAAGCTAAGTGAAAGACAATGGGTGGATGGACAGATGGTATTTAAATTTAATAAGGTGTCTTTTTAGTGTAGACTTTGACAATGAAACTCCTGCTTCTGCTTTCTTGACTGGATGGGAGTTTTCTTAATCAAATAAAGAATTCTCTGATCATTCACTTTAGTTGTTGTCAATTATCTTCTACACCTTTTGGCATTTCAAAACTGTTCCTTTTTCTGTTCTTTTTTTAGGCCGTTTAATTTACAGCACCATATTGTTAATTTGACCATTTATATTATTTTGTCTATGTCTTCGATGGATTTTAAAGCCTAATAGTGATCTCTGTCCCTTGTATCAACACCTCTTTGGACTTCATTTTGAGAGTTTCAGTGAACAGATTCCAAATGCAAACTCAACACTTTGAATCAACATCAAATAGTTTATCATCTTAAACTGATGTGGCATGAGAAGGGAAGATTCCTTGATTAGTCATGAAACTGCTTCTGTGTATTGTTTGAGGATTTGTTCATTAACATTTTACAAAAGTTACTGATGACACTGAAATATAATATAAACCTTTGAAGAACAACTGGAAATGTGTTATTCCCTGTGAGGATTTTAGTTTATTTGTTTGTTTTTTTTTTGTTTATTTAGCTGAAACACAAATGAAAAAGACTTACCGTAATAAAGACTTGTATTCTAGAAACTCACAGTAATCCATTCACAGTTTGAAGCCAAGCTCATCGTGACAAAGCCAGGGTAAATACAAAGCAACACTGGGCAGTGTTCCTGCTGGCTTAGTAACCTGTTCCAAATGTAATGAAAAACTGATGGTGTGGTGGCAGTATATAACATTCATCTAGAAAGTTATATTGAAAGTTCTAAAAAAAGAAGAAAAAAAAGCGACTCCTCATAACAAAGCAGAGGAAGAAAAACAAAAAAATCATGGTCACTATGAAAGAAGACTGTATATGTGATGCATGTTCAAACAATGGAATATAAGTCAGAATTTCAGAGGGGAAGGAAAACCATATGTATAGAATTTGCTGAGGACGCACCGCAGTGACTGGATGGGTAGATGGAGGTGTTTAAAACTTTCGGCATTTTATTTGCCCACTCATTTTGTTTTCATTCATTTTACTTGCTTAGCAAATTTACATTGGCTAGCTGTATGCACTACAACTGTTTAGGTTAGTTTCAAGAAAATATTGTGCTTTAGGTTAAAATATGGCACGTCATTGATTAAAAACACATTAAAAATTCTGTTTTCCTAGTTCATATATGTATGATACCATTGGTCTACATGTGATGAATTTAGAGTGACAGACCCATCTTACTATTGCTATGTGTTTGTACCTTGTCTGTATTTGTGAAATGATACTGGCTTTGAACAAAACAACAATGTGTGATTTGAGGCATGGTAAAAGATTCTATATGTATAGATTTTTAATTAATTCTTAGCATTACAGCTTTAAGGATTGTGACATAATGTATTTTAAAAGATATACAACAATATATCTTTTAAAAGATATATTGGACATCGGGTCAGTTGGAGGCGCAGTCGAAAGATTGCAGCGGTCCCAGATCAGATGTACACACTGGAACTCTTTCTCATGTTGCTTGTCTGTGTTTATTGTGCTATGGTGTGTTGATATCTGTGCATTCCTGTATTATCCTTTTGTGTTACACATTTCGATGTTTTTTTCCTCGCTACCTAGCCTGACCTGTCTCCCCAATGTGATGTTTGTGTATTGTATGTACAGTCGGCAAGGTCTGTCATCTCGGTTGTGGGCAAAAGACCTGCAACTGACGAATAAAGGCTATCTCATCTCATCATCATCTCATAACACTTCATTACAAAATGCATAATATATCTGCAAAAAATGACTTGAACCCATGCAAGCTTTCCTTTAAGGGGGGTTCATTCCTTCTAAAGTCTCCTTGCCTCACGTGGGCCCAAATGTGTGACTGATGCTCTGAATACAATTTTCTGTTTATCATGAGTAATGTTTTATTTCATGTGGTATAGGGTGCTTTACCTGCCATTCACCCAGCACCTGCCTGTTTTTTTTTGTTTTTGTTTTTTTTTTTAGGTCAGTCCCGTTTGGATTTTTAGCCATCAGAATTGTTGTCTGAAAGCCAAAAAAGATGCCTAGCGTGTTTACTTTGCCAAGTGGATCATCATAGCCTTGCCATATTGGTCCATGTGATTGACCTTTATTATAATTATGTATTTATTTTATTTTCAGTTGTTACAAATGGGACAGACATGACTTGGGGATAGGACAGGGAGAAAAAAAAGAATGAAAGAAAGAGAGGGAGAGAAAGACAAAATAGAGGGGAGAGAAAAAAAGAAAAGCAAACAAACAAAAAAGAAAAAACAAACAAACAAAAAAAAACCACCTGGATCACCTGTCGAGAGAAGAAAAAAAAAACCAGAAGAGAAAACAAACAAAAAAGAGCAACACAATAAATACAACACCATCACAATAAACTAGCTAACAGTAGGTAACAGTAAATATTAAATGTTATTGTGCAGTACGCAAGATTGACAGCGCACAATGTGCTTTGAGGTAGCAGCCAAGAAAGGTGTAGTTTGTGTCTGTGAACACCCGTGTGTACACCTGTGTGGATCAGCACGCTTGTATTCAAAAGGTTTCTCCATGCAACGATCTGCTAGGGAGTGTGGGGAGCCATAGCCCCGTCCCCCAGGGCATGAAGCAGGTATGGAGGAGATCCAGGCCCCAGACATCCAGAGGCCCAGAGTACAAGGACCAGAGGTGGGTCGAGTATCCAAAAATTGTACTCAAGTAAGAGTAGCATTACTTTAAAATATTATTACTCAAGTAAAAGTGAAAAGTAGTCATCAAAAAAGTTACTCAAGTAAGAGTAAAAAAGTACTTGGTGAAAAGACTACTCAAGTAGCGAGTAACTGTTTGAAATGTCTGATTTATTTTTTAAATAAATGCTATCAGAAACAAAAATAAATAAATATACAGATTTTAGTATTTTCAACAGGAATATATGTAAATAATATAAATATATAAACAGTGCAAACAATTTCCAGTGACAAGATATGCTGTAAACTTTATATTCATTTTTGCTCCAAATGGCACAGCAGCCTCAGAGAAAACATTAGAACGAGGCATCTTCAACATATGTACATACAAGGCAGCTCAGTTTACCATAAATTGTATGGGTGTGCATCTATTTCTGCATATTTAGCAAAAATGTGCCATTTCTTCACTCAGTGAAGTGATGGTTAAGCTTCAGCAGCAGTTTGCTCTCAAGGTTCTTTCTGTGAAGCTGTAACTGTTTAGCAGTGAACAGGAGTCCTGCATGACTGAGAAGTCCTTCACAAGCTCCAGATGCAGGAAGAGCTGTATTGATTTTGATCGACAGCTTCTTGATGTGAGGAACGCCATGCAATAGATCCACACCTCCAGTGAATGGACATGAAAGGTACCTCTCCAGCCCTGCTTCTGGCTTTCCTGACCCCATGGATCCATCATCTTAGTCGGTTAGGCTGCTGTTTGTGCTGGCCTCATCCAGCTCTGAGTCTAGGTGATGTCTGATGAAGTTGAGACCTGTGGAAAGATGTATGTAGGGATGGGTATCGAAAACCGGTTCTTGTTGAGAACCGGTTCCCACTGTTTCAATTCCTTGGAATCGTTTGCCACTTTTAAAAACGATTCCCTTATCGATTCCAGTCGCCCCGAATGACGTCATCACGTTGAGTAGCGTCTTTTACCCAGTAGGAAACACGGCGCCTGAGCGGCACAAACGCTCAAAAGTTTGGTTACACTTTATGAGAAAGGATGACAACAGGGCAACGTGCAATACTTGCAAAGTAGAGATTTCATCAAAGGGAGGAAACACTACGAATATGCAAAAGCATTTGCTCAAAAAACACGCGATTGCTTTCAACGAATGTCGTGTTTTTGATCCGCTCCGGACTAGCGAAGCTCAACCCAGCAGCAGCGGTAGCGTTTCCACGTCCTCTCCCGTTAATACTGCAGGTAACTAATCAATTAGCATTGCATATTATGTTAGCGCGATTTACCTTATTACAAAACCTGCTATTACTGTGCGTTGCATTTAGATAACCATGATGAGAGAGACAGAGTCTGGCTCAGATGCTGGCAGTTCTCGCTGCAGTCTACCGGTAGCGTCTCCTTTCAGGCCAGGATAGACGAATGTCACCGAGCAGTGTCTAAGTTTGTGGTCAAAGGCTTGCACCCATTTGCCACAGCAGATGCCCCCGATTTCACTTTGGTAAGTGAATGTGTTTAATTGTAGGCAGGGACATTACTGGATATTCTTGTGTAATTGCTACAGAATAATTTATGTTAAACTTTGTTATTGCTACAGGAGAATATTTATTTTATTATTTTACATATACATTTTTTTTCCTGGGGACCCTGTGACACCCCATTGAAGAGCCGTAGGCTGTGGATCTCTTAAGATCTCACTGTTGGGTTTGTAAGGCCATGTTACTCCTAAATTTCTATCTTGTTCAAAGAGAAGATATAAAACACAGTTCTAAGCTAATCGACTTTAGTGTTCTCCTTTTTGAATCTCAAAGGTAGATAACTTTACTTACTTTATGTATGCGGACCACTCATAAAAAACAAGTATTGCAGTATGGTTTCCACCAACACTTAGAAGCTCCCTTCAACAAGGAACTGATTCCAACCCTGTGCTTTATTGATGATCCTAATCTTTGAAGAAATATGATGTATATCTGGCTGTGTAATTACAACAAAGGAAGATGATGTTGAATTTGGCAGCTCTTTTCAATAAAATTGTTGATAACTGTTGAAAATTATCTTGATTATCTTTGTAAAGTTGTAAATAGCATTTAAAAATCTTTAATAAATACACAGTATTATATCTATAGTGTGTCTAAGTGTTCAGTTCAATTCAGTTTTACTTATATAGTCACAACACCAGTCACCTCAAGGTGTAAGGTAAAGACTGCACAATGCAGAGAAAACCGAAGCAACCCAGTGACCCCCTATGAGCAAGTACTTGGTGACAGTCGGAAGAAAATATCCTAGTTAACCGGAAGAAACTTCAGACAGAACCAGGTACAAGAAGGAAGGCAGGAAAAAAAAATACAATGTGGAAGAGACCTGAAAGCTGAAGGCTCTGCCTCCCATACTTTTAAAAACCCTTGAACCACAGGTAAGTCAGCAGGTTGAGAGCAAAGTCTATTGTGGTGATATGATACTATGATATATTTAAGATAACTGAGGAGAAGGATTTTAAAGTAGATTCTGAATTTAACAGGGAGCCAATGAAGAGAAGCTAGTGTGGGAGAAATGTTAATGGTCTGTTAATAGTCTTGCTGCAGCTTTTTAAATAAACTGAAGGCTGCGTTACCTTGAATGTTTTTATGCTTCAAAAATTATTAAAGATACAATAACACTCAGCATCTTCCCCATACATTTACAGTTAAAACACTACTTATTTAAAATTGCATAAGAGCTTAACTGCATTCACATAATTTAAGCTATCATAATGAGTTATTTGAAGGTAATGTTTGTGAAGTGAAACAAAAATGTATTTTTTTTTCAGTATTTTTGAGATTACCATCCATCCATCATGCTGTTTGGCTGTATTTGAATAGAATAAAATAGAATAGAATAGAATAGAATAGAATAGAATAGAATAGTGTAAAAATGACCTTGTCTAACTACCAAGCCTTGTGCCCTTCTGGTTTATGTCAAATGCTAAATTTGGCATCTGTGTATTAAATTTCTCAAAACCTCCAGTACATATATAACGATAATTAAAAAAAAAGAATATGGTTCGAAATGGCTGCAACTTGTTGACTGGTTGAGGTATGTACTAGTAAAGTAATTGCAAAGGCAGTACTGTTCAAAGGAGTGCTACATGGCAGGGTAGCGTCACAATAAATGATGAGAATAGTGACCTGAAAATTACACACCATATCTGATTGCTGCAGAATAAGGTGTTTTACGACTTAGGATGGAGAAAATCCAACAAAAAAACGCCACTACCAATAACGCTTCTCCTCTGCATCACTCTCTACAAAACTTTTGTGTGTGACAATGTTATTAAGGTTAATAATAATAATATATAGAAGGATGTTTGTTTTGATGAATGAGGAACACTGGCATTTAAACTATGAATGTTGAAAAACTCCTTTTCTGAAAGACGAGCAGGTAATATTTCAGAATAGTATGGCTAAGAATTAATGTCCATGTTTCCCCTTAATGTGTTATCTAGCTTGATTGTAAAGATAGTATATTACACTCTTCCTCATCTGTCTTCTTTTTTGGCTCCGCAGAGTAATCCATTTCCCTCAATTTCAGGTCTTGAGGCTTGCCACTAAGGGCCCCAGGATCAATATTTGCCAAGTTTAAACCACAGGATTATCCATCTGTCAGGGCTCCCAACAGAAGCTCTCAACTGTGACATAAATCTTGGACTGTCCTCCACCATGTGAGAAGGTCACACCTCCAAACAGCTTTTGTTATATTGTATGCCTAAAGAAAGGATTAAGTAGTCAATAATGTCACTTCTACAAATACATTGTGCAAGCCAGCCCACAAAAAACTTAATGTCTTATAAATTTCAACTTTATATGTTGAAATGTCTGCTTTGTTTGCTTAAAGAAGTTTAGAATTTGAAAATAGAAAGCTCAGTTTTTCCAGTCTACTCTCTCTGTCCCCCACCAGAGGTGCACAGTATTATGCATGTGTTTCAAACTAACTCATAGTTTGAAACTTTGAGGAATACTGCTATGACTCTTTATAACCTGCTTTCATTGGAAACACTGTGTTTCCAATGAACATTTGGTTTACAAGCCATTTACACCCACACAAATGGATGGAAATGACAACTGACCATTTTGTCCAACTGCTGAGTTCCTGTGCTTGATTTTTGCTTAAATTGAATTTCAAGTGGCAATGAGAAGTTGTTAACACACTAGAAATACACTCAGGGAAATTGTTGCTATCAATGCAGAATGACATTTTGGCTTTTCTTCCTTTGTTCTTTGGCCATTTACCAAACATGCTAATTCTTTATTCATTAAAATATATTTAATGTTTCCCCTCATCTGGTAAATTCTGTTCTGTTAAGAAGTTAGCTCTCTGAGAGTCAATAGATTAATATAAAACTTTCTCATTATTAATATTTGAAAGCATGTAAATGAAAATCACTTGTAAATAGT
>NW_024584668.1:0-13698 GCF_018398535.1 Haplochromis burtoni
ATCCCATGGGGAATGGGAGCAGTAACAAAGGTGTTGCGTTTATATTTTTGTTGGGTGTAAATAAAACTAAAACAGTGGTTTAGTGTTCAGGTAATGATAAATAAATAAACTTAACGGTGACATTTAGCGGTGATCAAGTACTTAAGGATGAATGGAGGATTTGATTGCAGACTGCATGAGAGCTGTTGTGGTGAGGGGAAAATGAGGTTGGAAGAGTGAGTTAACAGGTTAATGTATGCGTGTTAAAAAAACCAACAAAGAAAATAAAAAAGAGAGAAAGAGAGTGATGAAAGCAAAGAAAATAAAAGTGTGGAAGTGTGAGTGAGTATTTGTCTCCGACTGGGGAAGCAGTGATAGCAGAGGTCACCTTCTTCCCCTGCTGGACACAAAAAGAAAACATGATTTGGAGTGTGGTGGATGAAAATAATTAACAACAACATTAAGAAGGTTTTTGTGTTCGCGGTTAAAAACAAATAAAATTTCACCGTTGGGGTTTAAAGTCAGTAGAGTTCAAAACAAAATAAGTAGAGATGTGTTGCTTTAGGAGTGATGAAAAAATCTGGAGTCACAGTGACTAATGAAAGTCTCTCCGTCTGTCGTTTACAGGTGGGGAACGGACCTGGATCAATTCTCCACGGGCAGCAGTCGGAAGGAAATTATAGGTTGAAATCCTTAGAAACAAAATAAAAACACTCAGCCAGAATTTTTGTTGAATTGTTTTGCAGCTCCACATAATTTGTGTTGACCCACTATGGACTTTCAGTCGTATGTCTCTTCCTCAAAATTCGAACTGCGACAATATATATATATACATACACACATATATAGTTGTAAATTCTGAGGATTACTGCACCCTTGTAAGACAAAGTATATTTTGCCAAGAACTGCTTATCCTGACCCTTCATTGCTCCTGTTTTTGGATGAAGTTGATGACGTGACAGCTGTTCGATGGTGGTTGGCTCTCTCAGGGTAGGAGTGATACAGTCTGTCACAGTCTGAGCACAGCCCCTGGAGGCAGGTGAGGCAGTGGGCTGAGATGCGAAATATTCCACAAATAGCGCAGTTCTCTGTGAAACAAAACAACAATGACACAACACTGCTTTCTGCTATAATTTGTACCCACTCACAGCAAAGATTCATCATTGTTTTGCAATGTAGCACATGATACGCTGTTAAATCTAGACTTAGAAAGTGTAAAAATACAACGTAAAAATTCATAATAATTGGAATCTTTCCTTCCAGAAGTTGAGGCTCAATTCGCACATCTGGCCTTCAGGGTAAATGGACTGCTTTTCTAGGCCTACAGACTGAAGCTATATTTCCAAATCATATGTCACACACTCACATCCACATTATGATGACACATTGATGGAAGTTGAGTGTCTTTAGCATCAAGACTGAGGACGTCAGACATCAATTTGTCAGCTAACCTGTATGTTTGCTTGAGAAGGTGGAAAAGACCTGAATGGACCTGAGGCTTTGGTTGTTGGCAGAGAGCGAGTGGCTACGGTTGCTCTCCCTGGAGGATCGACGGTATAGGGAAAAAGCTAGAGACTTGGTCTGGCTGTCTGCATGGCGTGACGAGATCACAGCATCAGTGTTGAGTCCCACATCCTAAGAAAAGAGAAAAGTGGCTGAAGGCTGGCTTTAAAACTAGAGCTGGTTCACTGATGGTCTGATAGTATATTAATATCAACATGGCTTCATTAAAAATGCAATCATAAAGACAACGTATGTAGATAATAAGAGGAGGCCAATAAAGCTGGAAATCTGAAAGTCTCTATTTAAACTGTGGATGTATGGACAGAATTCCTCCCCTCACTTGTGAACAAGACCCCAAGTTTGTCTAGGGAGCTTGGGAAGAAAAGCGTCTGGAAGTTTCTTGAAGATGTTTCAGCTCTCATCCGAGAAGCTTCTTCAGTTCTAAGAGGAGTTGGCGGAGAGTCACAGATTTTTAGCCCTACTGGGAGTGTCTCTAAGAGGGCCGTGGATCCCGTATTGTTCCTCTGCCTAATGATGGTCGTTCATCTTTGAACAGAGGCTTACGACACCAACTGTCTGTCATTTCGTATTATAGCCCACTCACATCTTGGGCCATTTCATCTCAGTACCACAATAGGGTGGGACAGGGTCTCACAATGGGTTCACCTGAAACCTTGGTTAAAATGCAGGAGTTAACAGACACCCATTTTGACACCTTGGCTCGTGTGATTAGGCAGAGGTGGTCCTCGGGGGTGGGGGGGTCCTCGACCCTCTTGGGGATACTCCCAATAGGTCTTAAAAATCTGGGACTTTCCACCAAATGCTCTTAGAACTGAAGAAGCTTCTCGATGAGAGGTGAAACATCTTCAAGAAACTTAAAGAAGTCCAGACGCTTTTCTTTCCAACATACCACGATGACCTGGATGACTGAGAACCTTCACAGACAAGACCCCAAGATGCCTAAACTCTCTCATTTGGGGCAGCAAGTCCCTGCCCTGGCTAATTCTAATGCTAATTCTCATATCGAACACTATCGAAGCTGAAAATCTCCACTTGAGAAAGCCAAAAAAGCCAACTGTTTCAAAACCACAAAAGAGCAAAATAATTATTAATTGTGGACTATAAACATTAGGTCACTCTGTTTCCATTTGTAAAAAAATTAACAATTGATCAAAACCTGGTTACAGGAGCAGGTATTAAGGTTCAACATACCCAAGTCAGTCAAAATATTGGTAAAGTTTATTTGAAGGTTTATTTGAAGAGTGTAAGTCAGCATTTAAAGGCAAGAGTGAAACTAATGACTAATCTGACAGAGGACTCATCTCTGTGCTTGTCCTGTTAGACAAACGTATAGCCACATCGACCCACAGTACAATTACACCCAGCCCGAATAATTATATTATATCATTTCAATAATTTCAAATGTCAATTATTAATGGCCTGTTGGTATATGGCATCCGAATCTTCAGCCCTGCTGAGAATCTATGTAGCCGGGGTCAGACTTCATTTTCATGAGCACACAATGCGGCCAATCACATTAAAAAGACTGACTGGGATCATACCACGATGTGAAAGAAGGAAGGTGGGCAGACGTCCTGGAGACAGCAAGTGTAGCGGTACAGGCTGGGTACGCCGAGAGACATGGGAGAGGGATTTGAATGCAAGCATCTCAGGGAAAAATGAGCAGCATCTGGCCGCATTTCAATGATACTGGAGACTACAAAGCTGAGTGCAGAATTTATAAAATTAGGAGCTGGCTTAAGTAATACATGTTTTTATTTCCACCGTGGAGGACAAAAAGGTGTCAAAGTTGCCGGGCCTTAAACCTCCTGTGTGTTCAAGGCTTTTATGAAAACACTGAATAAAAATTGCTTCTGTGAAAAAAATCAAAATTTACAGTTCAGTATTCAATATTACATAAACTACATACAAAGTGTCTTTGATTGGCAGAGATGCAGAAATGTGTGCATGTACCACAGAGCCATGGCTCAGTGTCCTAGTATCTAAGTACTCCGACTTCAATGTGTTCATGAAGCCATTTACAATTCTTGTTTGAGCTGCTGCTCACCACAAGCAAGCGCAGGCATACATTTTGGACTTTTCACAAGTCTTACAGCTTTTCCTACTGATAAAAACTTCCCTTATAGCCATGCATACTACACAAAGTAATTAAGCAATAAACAGTAAAATAACAGAAACCTTCCTGTTTCTATTTTCTACTACAGAAATTTTAGTTTTGATTAGTAAGGTACCAACCTTAGGATTAGTAGATGACCTGATCTACCTCCTGAGTTACAGCCAGGCCTTAAAAATCTGACAAATATGGTGTCTAATCAGGATGGCATTAACTTGGATTCTAGTAACACTGTGAGGAATCCTGGAGTAGTTTTGACCAGGATATGTCCTTCAATGTGAACATTAAACAAATATGTAGGACTGCTTTCTTTAATCAGCACAGGGCAGGGATAGCTCAGTAGGTAGAGTGGTGGCCCTCAATCCATTTTGGACAGAGAGGACAGATGGTTTGAAAGAGGAGTGAAAGAAGCATCTATGTCCACTGTGAGCGACCATCTTTGAACAGAGGCGGGGCTTACGACACCAACTCTCTGCCATCTATAATCCAGTTCTGAGATCCCTTCCCAGACGCCTTAACGCCCACTCACATCCTGGGCCAGCTGACCTCAGGAATTCGCATGATAAGGTGGGGCCAGGTTTCACAATGAGCTCACCCGAAACTCTGGCTGATTGGGACCCACACCCAGTTTCACACCTTGGCTCAGGCGATTAGAGGATCATCAGGGGTCCTTTTGTCCCTCTGTGGGGGGAAACTCCCACTAGGTTTATATCTGGGACTCTCCACCATTTGACCTTAGAACTGAAGAAGCTTCTCGGATGAGAGGTGAAACGTCTTCAAGCAACTTAAAGAAGTCCAGACACTTTTCTTTGTAAGCTCCTTTGACTACGATGACCTGGATGACTGAGAACCTTCACAGACAAAGAGGGAGCATATTTCACCCATACTGGCTTCTCTTCGATGGCTCCCTGTTACATCAAGAATTGAATTTAACCCTTGTGTTGTCCTTGGGACATTTTTGTCCCTGAGGTGTAAGGAAATCGGGGGGACATTATGAGGGTTACATTCACCACACGTGAATTTGTTTAGTATGTAAAAGATGGATGAAGCCACTGTGATGTCATCCAGTGGTCTTTGGACTGTTTGTTTTATGGAGATAACTGTTTAATCTCAGTTTGCTGCTTCATTTGGTCCCATTTCATTAACCCTCACAATGTCCTCCTGATTTCCATACACTTGTGGTCCTCAGGGACAAAAGGACAACACAGGGGTTAAGTAAATAAGTGATTTATTAAACGATGAAATACAGATTTAAACAGTTTAGTGGGGATGGGATAAAGTAAAGAGATGCACCTGAATCTAGGCGAGTGGCTCCAGCAGATCCCAGGAACAACATCTGAGATCTCTGTCCACAAGAGCACAGTCCATTAACAGCAAAGATACTGCTCAGGACCCTCAAGCTCCCAGGCCTCTCGGAAAGGACCCCCAAAAGACCAAAGGATAGATAGAATGTATATAAAAAGCATGACATTAAGAAGTGCAAGTTGAAATTGCAGGAAGTAATTTCAACATTAGTGGATGGAGACAGGGTGGGTTTAATGTGTGTGGGAGCAGAGGGTCTCTGAGGTGTGCTTATTGTTGTTGGTGACTGTGATTATTATTATTTTAATGTGAGAAAGTGGTTTATGGAAGTTATATAGTGATGTATTAGCAAATGTGAGGAGTTCAAGAGATTAAAAAGAAGTAGCTGGTTCCTTATCACAGCATGAAGCGCTCCCAGTATGGAAAGTCATCATGTTTATAGAGGGTCATCTATTCTATAGGGAGTGCATAGTGTGGCGTAGGTCAGCACAAGCTTAACTAAAAGGTCACGAGCAGCCTCTCCTCCAGTTTATTCCTCTTTAAAACACCTCATACCTATATACAGACAAATGGAAAAACTTCTAAACCGCAGGTTAAAGTAGTAAGGACTGGACCAAGGAGGAATTACAAGCCTGCTACGCCTACACAGCCTGGAGTGTTTTTGAAGCTGCAACCAAGAGGGGGGGGACCAGAAACCAGAGGTCCAGAAACAAGCTGAGCAAGGAGATCAGGGTAACTAAAGGAGTTACAGTGAAAAGCTAGAAAACAGCTTCTTAGCTAATGACCGTGCATCAGCTTTAAGAGTTGTGAGAGTGCCTGTGCTGTATATATGTATGATCTATAGCAATCAGAAATATTGTGTGAAGGCCAAGAAAAATGCCCGAACAATGTTTTTTCCCAAGTGGATCATCACGGCTTTTGCCTTCCTTCTATCTTAGTCCTGAGTCTGTTGACTCAGTGGTTTTGATTATTATTATCTTATGTTTCAGGTTAATTCTTAAGGCTTTCTTGTTCTTAGGGTTTGGTTTCTGTTTTGTATTTTGAGCGCCTTTGGTTCTGTGTCTCTGTGCCTGCCCTGGTCCCACGTCTGTGTTCCCTCCTTGTTGCCATGTCTGATGTCTTTGCGTTAGTCTTACGTGTCTTGAGTTGAGTCTGCGTTGATTCCTGTGTCTCGTTAGCTTTGATTTGTACCTGCTGTGTTATCACCTGTTCCCCATCCTCTTGTTGTCCGTCTGTATTTAAACCATGTGGTTCTCTCTGTCTGTGCCACATCGTCAACGTCCTCCATGTTCTGGTGAAGTTCTAGTTCCCAGTTCTGCTCTCCTAGTCTATGCTTCCTAGTTCTAGTTTCCTGAGTCTAGTTAGTTTTAGTTTGTGTTTGAGGTTCTTCGTTTGTTTTTTGTAAAGTTTACTTCTAACAAAGAGTGAGTCCACATCCTGCCCACACACAGCACTAGCCTGACACCTTCCTTCTTTCACATAATGGTATGATCCCAGTCATGACCTGCTCCAAATGACATGGCTCGTGCTTTCTTGGCATATATAATTTTTGATCACTGCTTGTTTGAATCCGAATTATTAAGCTTCGTTTCAGCATAACTGTGGTCAGCACAGTAGCGAGCTCTTTTTGATGACACCGGTTTTATTTCCTGCAGTTTGAGAGCCACCAGTTTAACCACTTAAATGTAAGAGAAGAGACTCACCTTGTGTCTGAGTGTAGGAATGATTCTCTCATAGAATTCAGGATGGGGATGAGCCTCCTGAGATCAAACCAAACAAGTCATAATTAATGAAAAAACTACAGTGCATGTACAGTACACACACACACACACACACACACACACACACACACACACACACACATATATATGTTTGCAATAGCTTGATATTTGAAAGTATGTCCTGTTAATATATCTCTCCCAAAGATGGAACATTCATTCTCCTATCTGATGACGAGCCACTCTCCATGCTGCATCATAATTGACTCGTGTTCCTCAAACCAAACATCATAAAAGGAGTTGAGCGGTTCATTTCATCCACAGAGTTGCTTCACTTGATGCAGTCAGTATAAAGTCCTCCAGGAAGTGATGGTGATGAGTCAACAACTAAGTTATATTTCTTTTTCTTGTTTTGAAGCGTTGGCCATAATTGCTGTTGCTGGGAAATGTGATGCCAAGATTGATGGATATACTTCTGCTCTTTTATAAGGTAATTCAAATATTAAGGTGGTTATAATAATTTGTTACGTCATCTTCATAGCTATATACACTGTCACCACCAAAAAAAGGTCACAAACTTTAATATTTCGTTGGACCGCCTTTAGCTGTGATTACGGCACGCATTCGCTATGGCATTGTCTCCATAAGCTTCTGCACTGTTACAAGATTTATTTCCATCTATAATTTTTCACCAAGAACTGCTTTGCTTTGAGGATGATAGAGTCTGACTGCTGCGCAAAGCCTTCTCCAGCACATCCCAAAGATTCTCAATGGGGTAAAGGTCTGGATTCTGTGGTGGCCAATCTATGTGTGAAAATAATGTCTCATGCTCCCAGAACCATCTTTCACAATTTGAGCCCGATGAATCCTGGCATTGTCATCTTGGAATATGCCCGTGCCATCAGGAAAGAGTATAGTATAGTCAGTATATTCAGGTAGTCAGCTGACCTGTTTTGGAGCACATCGTGGCTCAAGAGTTGGGAGTTCGCCTTGTAATCGGAAGGTTGCCGGTTCGAGCCCCGGCTTGGACAGTCTCGGTCGTTGTGTCCTTGGGCAAGACACTTCACCCGTTGCCTACTGGTGGTGGTCAGAGGGCCCGGTGGCGCCAGTGTCCGGCAGCCTCGCCTCTGTCAGGCACCCCAGGGTGGCTGTGGCTACAATGTAGCTTGCCATCACCAGTGTGAGAATGGGTGGATGACTGAGTAGTGTAAAGCGCTTTGGGGTCCTTAAAGCGCTATATAAATACAGGCCATTTACCACATACTGTTGGTGAACCTCGACCTGACCAACCAGACCCCGATCATAGCACTGCCCCCACAGGCTTGTACAGTAGACACCAGGCATGATGGGTGCATCACTTCATCTGCCTCTCTTCTTACCCTGATGTGTCCATCACTCTGAAACAAGGTAAATCTGGACTCATCAGACCATATGACCTTCTTCCATTGCTCCAGAGTCCAACCTTTATGCCCCCTAGCAAAGGGAAGCCTTTTTTTCCGGTTTGCCTCACTGATTAGTTTTTTCTAGGCTACACAGCTGTTCAGGTCCCAATCCCTTGAGTTCCCTTCGCATTGTGCGCGTGGAAATGTCTTACTTTCACTATTAATCATAGCCCTGAGTTCTATGTGTTGTTTTTCTTTGATTTGACTTGAACGTGTAAGTGATCATGATCATTCAGGATTTTTTTCCGGCCACATTTCTTCTTCTAAGACGATGGGTCCCCACTATCCTTCCACTTTTTTTATAATGCGTTGGACAGTTCTTAACCCAATTTTAGTAGTTTCTGCAATCTCCTTAGATGCTTTCTATGCTTGATGCATGCCAATGATTTGACCCTTTTTAAACACACAATCATCTTTTCCACGACCACAAGATGTGTCTTTCCACATAGTTGTTTATGAAATGAGAAGCAACTCATTGCATCAGTTAGGGTTAAATAACTTGTTGCCAACTGAAAGATAATCACCCACGCAGTAATTTTCAAGTAAGAGGCTCATACCTATTTGCTTAGTTAAATCTAGGTGGCAGCTTCTTTGTGTTAGGATGCCTGGGTCGTTGACCCAGGGTTTTTGAGTTTACGATATTATTTATACTGTCTAGTTTTTGGTTTCTTTGAGTTCTGTCTTATGGCTTATGTCTCTGTCTTCTTTAGTTGCTCTGTCTCCCCTATCACCTGCATCCCCTTGTCTAGTTCGCGTCTATGTGTATCTTAAGTTCCTATATCCCCGTGTTCAGTCAGTGTTTGTGTCTGCCCTGTTCCCACGTCTCTGTTCCCTCTGTAGTGCCTGCATGTGAGTCTGTGTTATGTGTTTCCTGTTTTACTTTGAAGGTCTCTGTCTTTTCTCAGTGTGTTCAGTTTACGCTTCTTTGGTCTCGTCAGTTCTGATTTGTCCCAGCTGTGTTTTCCTCCTGTTACTCATTCCCTGATTGCTCCCTCTGTGTATTTAAGCCGTGTTTCTCTGTGTCCGTGTCGCGATCTACCGTTTACTTTGCTGTGTGTTTTGCCTGTCCACCGGTGTAAGTTTATTTTGAGTTTTTTCCAGTTATGTCATGTTTGCGTTCAGCATTAAAGCTGTTTTTGTTTAAGTTCTGTCTCCGGAGTCTGCACCTTGGGTCCTATTCCTGCTTGCACACAGCCACACCTAACACTTTGGGGGCCAGTCAGTGTATATTGTAGGGTCTAACTTACAATATAAACGCCTTGAGGCGACTACTGTGTTGTGATTTGGTGCTGTATAAATAAAATTTGAATTGAAATATAAATAATAACATGAAATACTTTACTCTGGCTGCAGGTTATTCTGATGTCTGACGTAGAGTTTCCTTATCACAACCCTAGTTGTGTTGAAGTTTGGAGGAACTTCAACCAGAGTTTGAGGGTTAGAGCCAGACTGCTGAAGCAGCCAGCAGCACTCATACTCAGTGCAGGGCTCGCAAAATCGCAAACCCAACGTCCCGGGGCTAGCAATTTTTCCAGTCGGGCTACCAAAATCCATCTCAGCCCTGCCTGTCAGGCTATCAAGGAAGGAAAAATATATGTCAATGCTTTTGCATTCTTTCGCAAATGTAGCTGGGTAATTATGTCATTGGCATTGATGAGCCACTGTCAACATATTGAAATCGCGTTTGACTTTACGCTAGTTTTTTGCTTTCACTTTCACTTTGCGATCACGCAAACTGTGTATATGTCACACAGTGGAAAATTGTGTTTTTATATTTTGTTTTGGATCAGACTGTGTTGGTACAGGGTGTCGATTTTATTTGCATGATTTTATTGTAATAGTGATATTGCATGTTTGTTTATTGATATTCCTATTGCATGATTTTATCTCCATATTTATAGTGTGTGTTTAGTGTTGATTGAACAATATGCTTTTTTTTATTCCACTGTGGATTAAGCGGACAATTGTAGGCACCTGTGAGGTGGGGGCGTTCCCCGAGGTGGCCTATCAGCCGCCAAACTGACTTAAGGGAGATAGTGAGCGCAAAGACTGAAAGAGAGACACACGAAAAGTGAAGAGCTGGAAAACAAAACGTGTGCAAGCCAGCATATGAGAAGAAGGACCTCTGGCCTGACTGTGGGGCGCCACGAGACATTCGGCGATCGGCCAGCATAACCCGGCGATCCAGTCCCGACGGACAGAATAGCGACCGTGGGAGGCGACGCGTGAAATCCACAGTAGGGCAGGGGTACGCCTCTGCCTGCATCTGTGAGTATCGCTTTCCCACTGTTGGGCGCTAGGAGTAGCTTTGCCGGGGAAGGGTAACAGCGGCTGCGCCGACAACGTTGCTGGCCCGTGTCTGTTGTTTCAGGGCGGAGCTACGAGGGAGGCCGTGCGCGGGTGTGGAGAGTGGCTGGACTGCACGATCGCGCACCGTCAGGTGGAGATAGGAGCCTCCTCCCTGGTCTTCTGCTGGCGAGATTCCCCATCCCGGAAGAGGAGTTCCTCTCCTGTCTCTTTCAGCTCAGGAGAATTTGCCCGCGTGTTGCTGGACTGTGAGAATTAGGACCCTGGGGGGAGTTTTTAGCATAGGGAAAAACATTCATTTAGCTTTGTGTTTTTAGGTTATAATCATTCCGCCGGCAGGGTTTTTAGCAGGTTGCAAACACTATTTTTATTGTATACGGGGATTTTAGCTTGTATTTGGGGCTTCTGACTGTGTTTTATCCTGAAAATAAATGGTGTGTTTGAAGCCAGCTAAATTTCTGTGCTCTGAGCGCTGACCCACTCACTCCCCTTTCTGCTTGTATGTATACAGACGTGGTGGTGAAGATTTAGATCCACCAGTTTAGCGGCTACATATAGAGAGCGGCAGCACTGATTGGTGAGTGACAGATCAATTGCGCACCAATTCCTCTGGCATCGTCTTACCAATCGTTAGCTTACTATTCAAACGTGACAAGTGAAATCTCCTGCAGCAAGCTTAAACATGTCATAGAGGTTCATTGCGCAGAGAATCGCTGAGTTATGTAAGTACGTGTGTAAAAGCAGATGGAATTTACACAGGTATTTTAGTTCTGCTAGAGCCAAATAAGACAGGTCAGGGTGAAGAAGGGACAGCCAAAGAAAAGCTAACCACAAAACGGAAAAGTTATGACAAATCAGACTATAAGGCAAAAAGAAAGCGCAGCTTTTTTGGTTTCATGGACAAAAGAATTTCTGTGGCTGGAATATGACGAGCTAAATAACATGATGTTCTGCCAGGTGTGTTGTTGGTCCATTGATCGACAAGCGCCTTTGTTACTGGGACCAGTATTTTAAGAAAGACCCCATCAGAACCCATGAGAAATGCAAGAAATGCATTATTGCTCAGTCTGCAGTATCTTTCCCAGAACAAACACCAATTGCAAATAAACATACTAACAATAAACAATAAACACAGACTGATTCATGTCCTACAGTTCTTACAAGTTCATAGAAATTTCTGTTCAATTAGAACCAAGTATTTGAGTTGATGATTGTAATTTTTATATTGTAAATATTGTACTTTAATGCAGCGGTCTCCAACCTTTTTTGCGCCACGGACCGGCCTTTAAGGTGTCGCGGATAAATACAACAAAATAAAACTAGTACTGGTACTGTTCTGAAGGCAGGACTGTGATGCAGTTTTCTGCCTCGCCACTAGAGGGCGCGGCCGTTTTGTGAGTAATGTTTGACTGGGATGGAAAATGGTGTTCATGAAGGCAGTGTGAATCACAAGTTATGCTCGGGAGCAGTTTATGTGGGTTCAATGAGAGTGTGCGTCCATAAGATTGGTGAGTTACAGGATATTTCTTGTGTAAGAAGGATAGCCTGTATGTTTCTTGCTCTGGACGTCCTCTGTTTGTACATTTTCTATAAGCTAAGTTATCGCTAAGCTAAGCTAAGCAGGCTAAGCTAAGCTAAGTTCGCCTAGGCCAAACTGAGTTCAGTTTAAGTTGGTGATTTGTTATGTGTATTGCCTTCTTTAGTTGGCATCATAAGTGAGTGGGGCACAAGAGTTAAGTGATGGGAAGATGTTTATTTTCTTTGTTGTCAAATATGGTTCAGACTATAAGTAAAAGCCGCCAGCTTAGTATTAGGGCCTATAAGACAAGTATGTGGCTGTAATATGTTATATGGTGATTATTGTTGTCTATAATTTGATTGTAATTTGTGTTCTATTTTCCATTCTGTTTGTAGAACCACACACACACATACCCACACCCACGCTAAATCTGCCATTAAAGAGCTGAACGATCATCCCCTGTCCTCGTTATTTTCTGGAGGGTCGTAGTGGCACTTGACCTGTGCACACCCTGCGATCACCACTGTAGAACTGAACCTCATATCAGAAATCATCACAACAAAATTGGTCCTTCGAGCCGGATGTGATTACAGAGTGAAGATGGATTATAACCCCCAGAGAGCAGGTGCACGTCCACGGAGGGCTGTGCGACCACCAGGATGGATGACTCAGTATGAAGGCTACACACTGCCACCCACTGCTACATTGGAGCAACAGCAGACTAGAGAGGGATACGCCAAGATGACGCCCCTCACCCAGACTCCTGGTTCTATTGGAGCTGCAGGACAGACTCCAGTGTCATCCAGCATCCCTCAGGAGTTCATGAACATTGTGCAGCAACTGCAGGAGGACAACAGGCAACTTCAGATGATGGTAGGAGACATGAGGAGGCAGATGGATCATAATGTCACCACGTTGGAATCCACCCGCTTACGTTCTGCCCAGCAACTAGGGGGCTACATTTCAGCTGATAACACTTGGGTCTCCACACCTCTAACTACACAGCCTTTTCCCCTGAGACCAGAGCAGCACAATATATCCTACACACAGGATGCAGCTGAAGAATGGCCAGTACCACCACCTCCAGTTTTTCTCCCAAGAGATCATCCTGATCTACCAGAGGTACAGTCTGTTCCACCTCCACCGCTACCAGCCATTGCACAAGAGCTTAGCCAACGCTTACAAGAGCTACAGTTACAGCAACCCTCAGCCACTGAAGCTCCTGAGTTTCAGCCTCGTGCGCCACAGTCCACCCCCTTATCTCAATCACTAGCTGGACCTAGTTTCGACGCGAACATGCTCCCCCCAGAACAAGTGTTGGCTCCCACTACAGCCATAGGTGTAAAGGAGAAGACCTACAGAGGACCATCGCCCTCCATCCCAGAGTTCACGCAGGGTGATCCCAGGCAGTTTGCTAGATTAAGGCTTGCCCTAGACAATATTCTCCCCTTTGATGCGACGGAGAGGTTCAAATATCAGGTCTTATGTGACCACCTTAAATTTGAGGAAGCTCTTTTAATTGCTGACTCCTACAGTAACTCACCTCACCCCTACTCTGACACGATGGCCTCGCTCATTAAACATTACGGTCAGCCGCACCAGCTGTCACTGCCGAGGATAGCAGAGCTTATGGATGAGCCCAGCATCCGCCCAGGTGACACAACTGGATTCAGAAGGTTTGCACTGAGAGTCCGTGCTCTGGTCGGCATGTTAGAGCAACTTGGGGAAGATGGACACATAGAGCTGCAATGCGGGTCTCATGTTGCTAGACTGACACGAAAGCTACCCCAAGAC
>NW_024584669.1:0-9052 GCF_018398535.1 Haplochromis burtoni
GTGTATATATATATATATATATATATATGTGGAAAAGTTCAAGGGGCCGAATACTTTTGCAAGCCACTGTATTTGGTGTGAGTATGCATGCTCTCACTCACTTGTAGTCATTTCTCTTTCCATCTGTTTTTACTTTGTTCGATTTTTCCTGATGCCATTTCCACAGCAGAGCAGTGGGTCACACTTTCATGTGAGTTTGTGGAATGGCTGATGCAAGCACAAAATTAATAGCATGCAACGATAAAACCATCTCAAACATCTATCAACTGCTTAGCTGCTGAGATATTTGAATAGCATCTTTTCTTTCGAGACACATTTTAGAGCAATTGGCCGTATAAACAGCAACATTACTTTGTTGCATTATTTATTTTATCGACCTTTAAAATCACAACCTGCAAGTATATCTGCTAAATAAAAGAACTTTTCCTCTGTGATTCATAGCGTTTAACACCTATCCATCATCTGATGTCAAACACATGATCAAAACCAACACACAAAACAGTTTGAGTTTCACATCTTTAGGGATCATCCCACACTAGCTGGGAAACTGAATGTGCGTGGGTGAGTGTTTCATATTTCCAGTTTAACTGCTAAACTACCTGTAGGTCTATAGAGTTTTTGTTCCCTCTTGTCTTTGATCTCTGCTTCATTGTGGTGTAGTGATTGACCTCAGTCAACTTGATAAAACATTCCCCACCTACAATTATTCTTGTAACACATATGAAGGACATGCTATTTGCAACAGGATGATGTCAAGAGGCATATAAAAAGCTCAATTTAATCCAAGCATTGTGTTGTACTTCAGCTGGAAGGTTAGAAATTCTGTTGGCTGTGCAGGAATGTACCACAGATGCAAGTACTCAACAGCATAATGTACACAATATCAAACTAAAAGAAACAAACCCATTATACCAACCTGGTTACCGGTTTTGCAGGATGTTAAATAAAAAAAAAAACCCAACAAGCAGTAACAAAGACAAGATGAGAATAAATGAACGAATTCAAGACCTTACATTTTCATAATGTCAGGCAACATATGAAAATTGTTTTCCCCCTCTGTGATGTCAGATTAATACATGACCAAATACCATAACTTCCTGATGTGCTGTTCACTAAAATGTGGGTTGCTGTACCGAAGAGGGCTGCAGATCAAACGCGGTGGCCTGGGGCAGATTTGATCCAATTCCACTTGGTTACAGAGGTCTGCATTTATTCTCTGACATTTACCATATAGTAAAGTCAGACGTCACCCTTGTGAGGGAGGCCCCTTTTTCAAATTCTCTTAAACCTATCAGCGGATGGAGAAATGAGAGCGGTGATTGTAGATGGTAAGAAGGAGCCTGGGAGCATCTGCCTTCCATTGCCGAGCACAGCTCGTGCGTTCCACTTCACCGCTGGCACCATCGCTGTTACCGGAGCTGTTACCGGAGCCCCACAGTCATGATTGAGGTTCTATCCTTACAGGTTGTGTGTGATGCTGTTTTGGGCTGTGCTTGTATTTGTTCTCTACTTCAGAGATAAGACTTTTATTTGTACATTACCATTCCCGTTTTGTAGCATTTGTCTCTTTGATCATCTTTGGTCCTGTGGATGGATTATCTCAGTTGTTCTCCTGACTGAAGTTTGGTCCGTTTACAGCATCCTGCCATGCGATTACATTTGTCTCTAACCATCAGGAACGCTCACGTTAACTTTTATCGAGTGGAAAAAAGTTAGCGTTCATCCTCCAGCTTCACTGTGTTTACATGATGCTAACATAGCTGTGTAGCTAGCTACCACGTAGCACATCATTATATACCAGCTAGCCCAACTTCAGTAACCCACAAACGTCACTGCTGTTTAGTTTTCTGTCTTCATTTATGTTGGAAGTGATAGCAGAGCTGTACGTTTGAATTTTCTCAGAAATCTCTCAGTCAGAACATGCTATATCATGCTTAGGTAACTAGCGAGCTAACTTCCTGCTAACTTCTAACTCTGTTAAATTGAAGCTTGGAGTTTGGACCTGGAAATTACTAATAACTTCAGACTTAAAGACCAGATAGCTGCCGAACAATCAATATTGTTAGTGACTTGTCACAGTGTTCCTGTCACGATCCTGGGTCTCTGACCCAGCGTTTTCAGTTTACGTTTTGAGTTCTTAAGTTATTCCTTGACATATGTTGAGTAACAGGATTACCATTTGGTTGCCTTAAGTCTAGTTACGTTTCACTTAGGTGTTCTGTGTTGTGTTCTTGTTCATGTTGTCCAGCTTGTGTTATCATGTCTACATCATTCCATGGTGTTTCCTGTTTTATTTTGGAAGTGTGCGTCCAGGTTTGCTTCCTTTGTCTCGTTATGTCAGATTAGCCTCAGCTGTTTCCCCTTGTGTTTCCACTTCCCTTGATCGCCTCCTGTGTGTATTTAGTCTGTGTGTTTTCTTTCATTCGTCGGCAGGTCGTCTGTTGTTTCTCGCCATGTTTCCTGTCCAGGTATGTTCAGGGTCATGTCAGGGTTCTTCATGTTGTTTTTTTAGTTCTCCCAGTTGAGGTTAATGTTTAGTTTTCATCAGTTTGTCTTGCCTTTTGTTTGCACTTTGCACAAAATAAATAAATAAAAAAAATCAGCCTTATTAAACGGCTCTGCTTTTGTTAAATATCAAGTTTTGTTCCACATTCTTTTGTGTCTGCATTTGGCTCTACTATTCACAGTTCATACAGTCTGCTTCAGCACACTGTGACAGTTTCCACTTTAAAATTTTGCTGCGGTCATCATAGTAACGGTCTTATCTACTGCTAGATTTTAATGGCCAATCTCAAACAGCAATTATGGCCACAGTACAGTCAATAAAACATGCATAATGATGACAACAGTTTTTCACCGGTTAAATATTTGATGTTTACAGTATGAGTGGGTGTTAACGTCCAGATAAGCTCAACTGTATTGCACCACATACACAATGTGGACAAACAGCTTTCTTCAGCACTTGGAATGAATTCTACACTTAAGATAAGGTGCACAGGTAATCTGGTCCAAATAAGCCATCTGCTGTTCCCACAGCAAACAACAGAGTCTAATAACACGGTGCATCCAATCAGATTGTAGCGGGGTCAGCCGAGATAAAGGCAAAGCAATAAAGTGAAACAATCTGGTGCTTTGACACTACAAGCAAGAAAGCTTGCTATTTCGCTGCTGCGCTAGGGGCAAGAATGTGCTCTTTGAACCAGCTTTATTTAACAGCGGAGCAGCATGCGCACAGCACGCCCCGAGTCTCCGAGCAGGCCTAGGGACTGTTTGCTCCTGGCGTGGGCACATCAGACGCAGGGCCACTGGGTCAGGGAGCTGGCATCCTCACCCCTGGCACAAGTCGCTCCCCTTGCGGGCGTAGGGGTTGACACCAGGCTCATGGTGAGCACCAGACAGACAGGGGCCTACCAAACAGCTTGTGACCATAACCAACAGTGGCAGAGAACAATGAATGCAATTATTTACAAGAACACAGTCCAAGTCTCTTTTAGTCTCTCCCCATTATGCCTGTTTACTCTCGCTCTCTTTCGCGGAGGGGCTGCGACCCCGCCGGTGCAGTCGTCAGCAGGACCTTTTCACAGTGCCCAGGGCTACCCGGCTATTCATGCTCCACCGCCATTAGGCTGATAATTGTCCAGCTGCAGCCTCTTTCCTACCAACTTCACATTTTAGTAAAAGGTTGAGGGACATCCAAAAAAAGTATATCAACTATAAAACGAATATGGACTTTTTGATACATTGTTGGTAATGTGAAAAGATAATACAGTGCTTTCATGCACCATCAGGGAGGAATTTCTCATGGTCTGACAACATGGCACAGACTGAGAAGTATCTCTTAGCACATGGACAATGGCTGGGAGGAGCGGACATCGTAATATTTTACGTTTTCTTTCCAGGATAAAAGTTAATTACGGCAGCACTCGTTGACCGTAAGAAAGCGAAACCTAGCGATATATCGCTATGATGATAAGGTGCCGCTCAATAACCGCAGGTACTTCAATCAGGCTGTGCAATTACTTATCTATTACATAATATAGTAGAATTGCATCGCTTGTCAGGTCCGAGTGGAAGCGTACCCTGGCCTGCTGTAATAACTTTATTGTGACTAACACCACAGTGGAAGAACATGGCTTCCTTAACCCCTCGCTGAACAAACAACACATACTCGACATGGAAGTCGCAGAAGAATAGTCCCAGATACAACAAGTGCACGTACCAGCTGAACGTGTGAACACAACCGCATACGTGTGATCGTTTTGCACACACGGTCACACACTTGCACACATACAGTAGATACACAGAGTTCCAGTTTGCTTTTCCCCCGTGGCTCTTGGCCGGGGGCCTTTAGGAGTCTCCAGATGAAGAGAGCGTGGAGTGTGGCAGAGGGTCCCTCCATAAACAATAAACAACAGTTATCTTGTGTGCAGCCGTCTGTGTCGAGTGCCACACGAAGCCAAGCCCAGCATCTGAGAGGCGTCTGCTCCTCTTTACGCCTTTGCTCTTGTCTCTTTCAATGGTTTATAAAAGTGTGGATGTGTGTGTACACGCCTAAGGGTGTGTGTCTCTGTTCCCAGCACAGGGCTCCTCTGTATTGTATTCTGGGCCTGGCTTGGAGTAAAAAGGCAGAATTAAAAGTGGCGGGGGCAAGAGAAAGGGGGCTGCCAGCACACTGCGGAACTGCAGGGAGCTCCCCCAGATCCCAGCTGCCCAGGACTGGCTGAGAGCTTCAGGCGAGTGCCAGGCTTTCTTGGCCCTCGTGGAGAAGGGCCAGAGAGAGAGGAGGCGGACGTCAGAAAAAAAGCCAAAAATAACATCTGAGCCTATATAAAGAAGGCTCCGGGAGAGAAAAAACGCTGACATATAAGAAATACTCAGTTTGTTGGCAGGTAGAAAACATCAGGGGCATGTTTTGCAGCTCTTTTCGTGAAGAATGAAACAGTCTTTTTTCAAAAAATAATTGCTTATATAAGGTGTTCATATTTTATGAAGCACTGGAACCAAAGCACTTCCTGAGCAGCTCAATGAGTTGCTCTTCCAGTTCTGGTGGCCTGAAAGTCTCTCCTTCCCCACAGGGGCTGGCAACACAGAGGTTTATCTGGAACTGTTTAATGCATTATTTGTCCAACAATCAAGGAAGTGAGTTTATTTTGCAGATAATTGTAGCTTTTGTTGCATTGATGGCCGAGATAAGCCAGAGTTCCGAACCATTAACTGGTTGTGCTTTTGCTGGCAACAACAACAACTCTGTAAAGTACAATGATGCGTAAGAGCACTGCAAACAAGGCAGAAGATCCTGAAATTAGCAGAAGAGGCCCCCTACAGCTACGCAACGCCAATCAATCAAGTTTGTTTTTTTCCAGAGCTACAGTTTTCTTACATTTAACTTTCGATACTTATCAGCAAATTGGCTTCCAACCGCCCAACTCTTGATCTGCTCACCTCAATGAAAAATTGGGGCCATTAACAATGCAATATTCAAACCATATGTAAAGCCAATGTCTGATCTGACTCCCACCGCACACTGAATGGAGTTTAACTCTGCACAACTGCATGAAGTGCAACTGGGCCCCGAGAGTCGGGGCTCTGCTGTTAGCAGTAATAATTACAGCTCAGGCTCGAGCCTGTGGAAATCCCCCTGGCTGGTCTAGACACTTTTGCCCTCTGAGCTGACCCAGGAACTGGCTGGGGTGCTAATCATGGCGCTTGGCAGACGGCAGCATTTTTCCATAGGTCCTCAGAGAAAGCCCTTCCTCTGCAGAGGCAGGTAATCACAACAAGAGTACATCCCGCCCAGGCTGCAGGCCAATGAATACGTGCCTGCTTTGTCCACCCCAGGAGGAGTTGGGACACTATTTCTGTGCTCATGACAGAAACAAATGACCCCCGTGTCACCCTGCTCGTCAGCCTGACTGCCAGCTAGGGGAGCTAATGTGGGTGGTGTTCGTCATTGTGCCTTCTCGCCCAGGGGCAAGTGAACAGGAAGTGAGCTAAACTACAGCAAGGGAGTTACTATTTACGTCTATGCGCTGTTTACTCTCGGAGACTGTATGAGGATGGTGGGAAACTCAACACTGAGATGTTGAACATTCAGGAGTGGGCAAGAAGGAAGCAGATTGACTGTATATAAGTTAGCTACTAAATCAAAGTCCTCTAGTTTCTGCAGTGCCCTTGTTCCTCTGAATTCCTGCCCTTCAGATAAACAGCACAGCCTACAGCTAAAGGGGAAAGGTTCTCCTCCCCGTGTCAAGGTCCTGACGTACACCGTCGTGCTTTCCACTGCTGGATCTTTTCCTCTGGACACCTGCATTTTATTTGTCATGTCCAGAGGGGCCATTTGAACGCATTTCGTCACCACTGCTGACAAGCTCTTCTCTAACACCTTATTACTGCTACAGTAGCATCAGTAAGCGTTAATTTGTTTTCCATTTAATGTGTTCCCACCTACACACATCATTTTTCACATCTTTTGCATTGAGCTTTGAAGCTTTTAACAAGCAGTTACACCTATAACTCCACAGCAGTCAAAGACAAAGTGCTGATGGAGAGGACATGACACTAAATATATTTACATTTAGCATCACGAGTCCAATCATCACTAAAGCACATTTCATACAAGAGAGCAGACGTAGACAAACGGAATAATTTAAGCTTAAAAAACATGATATTGAAGTGTTTAGTCCATGATGTCGGCTCGCCAGAAAACACCCTACTTTCAGAGTTGCTCATAGCACCTGGTTTACAGGTGAACTAGCAAAAAACAAAGCTGACCACAATTCAGAATAACGTTGCTTAATCAGATCAACAATGTGCTTCATCTAATAGTCAGTTACTTCTATTTAGAATCTTTCTTATTCTCAGTATAAGAAAAAAATCAATTGAGAAAAGAATGAAACAGTTACACTAGAATAACGGTTTATTATAGCAGAGTACTTTTATTTACAGGACCTAGTGGAAATGACCTTGATTTTGACCTTTCATATATTTTATGGTATATAAGAATATGTCTGGCTCTGACATTAAACCTTACCTTCTGACAGCTGGTTTCATCTTCATGTGTTATTCTACTGCTTTTGTTCTATGTTGAGATGTGAAGCAGACGGACCACCAACACTGTTCTTAATGGTGAACTGTTTAATGTTATAGTCTGTGTCCTAACCTGTCAAAATAAGGCATAGTCAGGCTTCACAGGTTATGTGTTCTCTCCAACAGAAGGCAAAGCAAAAGTGCACCAAGCGATCCACAAATCACTGGGTGACGACGTGCCTGCTGTTCCCTATATATATATATATATAATAATTATATATATATATATATATATATATATATATAAACCCCTATATATAATATATAGAATAGATCAATAATAATACGTTAGTGATAAATGTGAAGGGTGAGGATCATGGACCTCAAATCTGTGCCATGGTCATCAAATGTTCTCAGCCGGAAAAGGGTGGAGTGCCCACTCCGGGTCGGGGATGAGTTCCTGCCCCAAGTGGAGGAGTTCAAGTATCTCGGGGTCTTGTTCGCGAGTGATGGGAGAAGGGAGCCGGAGATCGACAGACGGATTGGGGCTGCAGCTGCAGTAATGCGGACGCTGCACCGGTCGTCGTGGTGAAGAGGGAGCTGAGTGTAAAAGCGAAGCTCTCAATTTACCGGTCGATCTACGTCCCTACCCTCACCTATGGCCACGAGCTGTGGGTAGTGACCGAAAGAACGAGATCGCGGATACAAGCGGCGGAAATGAGCTTCCTCCGAAGGGTGGCTGGCCTCTCCCTTAGAGATAGGGTGAGAAGTTCGGCCATCCGGGAGGGGCTCAGAGTAGAGCAGCTGCTGCTCCACATCGAAAGGAGCCAGCTGAGGTGGTTCGGGCATCTGCAAGGATGCCCCCTGGGCGCCTCCTGGGGAGGTGTTCCAGGCATGTCCCACCGGGAGGAGGCCCCGGGGCAGACCCAGGACACGCTGGAGAGATTATATCTCTCGGCTGGCCTGGGAACGCCTTGGTATTCCCCCGGACAAGCTGGAGGAGGTGGCTGGGGAGAGGGAGGTCTGGACCTCTTTGCTTAGGCTGCTACCCCCGCGACCCGACCTCGGATAAGCGGATGAAGATGGATGGATGGATGGATGGATGGATATATATTTATATTTATATATATATATATATATACACATATACGTATCAAAATGACTGAACAGTATAGCATGCCGTTTTCAGAACATATATTGTGCAAAAGGTTTTTTTTATTTTTTAAATTACAAAACTTTTCAAATAATTTTTACGATGTAACAGATCTTTTTCCAAACACTGTAACACAAAGTTCTTACATAACAAATAAAAATGAAGATAAATGCACAACAATTTTTGAATAAAAAAGTTAAATATCAGTAAAACACTAAATTCTAAGTTGTTTAAAATAAAGTGCAAACTGTGCCTTTGGAAAAGATCAGTCTGCTGGTGTGTAGGGCCTCTTTTTTCTTTCCACTTGACTGACTGGGCGTTTGTGGAGAGTGCAGGGTTTTCCTCATATTCCAAAACGTGCTTCGTCTCTTCACTATTACTGTCACCCGGCATAATTTGCAGATGATATTTTTCTGCTTAACATCCGACTGCTTAAACCCAAACCAGGTGCATGTGACCAACGTCGCGCCGGTCTTCTTTATGAGCACCTCCTCCTCCTCCCCACCTGTAAGCTCCGTGCTTGCAGCCACTGCGATGCTTTAGACCAAAACAGGCGCAGCTTGATGACATCATCAACATGCGCTATCGAGGTACAGCAGTATCCGGTCTTTAAGTCTGACCTGATCAGCCAACTCTGGGCCCAAACGCCGCTGCAGGTCCCAAAGTCAAACAAACACCAGCATCACTGAGAGTTAAAAAATGTCTAAATTCTTTCATCTATAATAAAATGATCAGTGTTGCTGTTTTACCAGGTGTAACAATTAAGTTTAACATCCAGGCATCCATGAAAACACAATTTATGAAATTTAATGGAGTTAGAAGTTAGCAGGAAGTTAGCTCGCTAGCTTCCACCTAAACATGATATAGCATGTT